>NC_047148.1:15771038-16002790 GCF_009829125.3 Periophthalmus magnuspinnatus
CATCTTCCAACTCTGCTATGATCGCAAAAACCCCGCTCATGACAGTGTATGAAGAGGTCAGATCCAATGAACCAAGGACATACATTGCATCGCTTCCTCTCAGACAGCACAAGTTTTTCAAACCTGAAATGCTCTCATATAATTGACTGTGTGAGCTTATAGAGGCATTCTGTACATCAGGTAATTGCTTAAGCAAGTACAGGAGTGAAATATTTGTCATTTTGATCATTTTAACTTGCGCAATGCATCTTTAAAACTGAAATGGACATCAGAGCACCCACAGCACCTCTCACAAGCACAAACTGTATATTACATTAAAGAGGGGGTATTGTGCCAAATCACCTTTTTTTTTTTGAGATTTCTACCACGTTATGTTATTCTCTCATCAGGAACATACCTAAGAGGTTTTAGATGTCACCCATGCATGTTTCAGTAATCTCTCCTGACCCTATTTGAACCCTCCTTATGGTTAGCTGTAAGATTCTGTCCAATGCTCAGCCTATGTCACCCATTCTCCTGCGCAACAATTCTCCATGAATATACAAAATCATGAAAACAATACATGGGGGGGGGGGGGTGCAGAGGGAACATGGTGATCTAAATATGTATGTGTTAGCACATAAAAGTAAAATACCCCCTCTTTAACCATAAAATTGTTCTTAATCCCTCAATATGCACGTACAAGTGCTGTTTACAAGTTACATTCTAATTATTTTCAACCAGTGTATATGTTGTCAGCTTTATTAAAGTAGTCCATATTAACTGTAAAAAGGCATTTTATTGACATTCATCATTTCTCTCCAGTTTCTTGCGGGCTAACCTGTCCTTCTCAGTTGAATTTTAAATTTGGACTGGTTCAAACACAGATGCCCTCTCTGTTTGCATATGCAGCTGTAGCATCTTGCTGTCAGTTTCCATGTCTTTTATTCCTGCTCTTTACTGTCTTTACTTGTCTTTGTGCAGGTGACCTGTATTCACAAATATCAAAGCTCTTAAGGCAGAGCAAAGATGTAGGTTATTTTCACAAGTTTAGCCCCAGCGACATGCTTAGAGCTCAGGACGAGCTGGTGGCTCAAATTAGAGACATAATGCTAAGCAAGGAACTGGCCTCTCCTACTGGTAAACTAGTCTACAAAGCCAGGGAAGATCCTGTTTTGGTGAGGGACAGAGTCCACAAATTCCATCAGCTTGAGGATATGCCAAAGCCACTACGAAGCAAGCTGCTAGCTGAAGGACAAGGTGGGTCCAGCAAGTGTTGTGGACTTCATGCTGTTGCCCTCATGTTTTATTTTGAACAGTTTAGAAGTACTAAACTGTATCTTTTCACTATGGATTTTTTTTTTGTTCAAGCTATACGTGCATAGAAAAATTACTGATAAAGGCTTTATCGTTCCATCTGCGTTTTTTTCCCTAAACCTTCTGCAAGGAACTTGAAATAGAAAATATAGATTTAATGTTATGTCTTAACTGTTTGAACTGAAGACAAGCAGATCCTTTAGAGGCAGGGGTGTGCTTAAAATGTCTTTATGAGTTCCTGGTATATCTGTCCCCCTGACATGCCCATTGAGTTCTGTGTGCTGCTCTCTGGTCCTATGTGTGATATCCTGATTTACTTTTGGATTTTGCTTCATTGTTATCTTGTTAAATTCAAATGTGTGTAAAGTTTGTCTAATGCAGGGGTGGGCAAACTATGGCCCGGGGGCCACATACGGTCCGTTGGGCTTATTAATCCGGTCCGCCGAATGTGACCGAATTAGGGCGCACTTCAGCTACAACCTTTTATTCCTCTCTTATTCTCTTATCAGCCCTTCTGCAAAAATACCTTATACAAGAAAAGAAAAGTGGTTAGTGAGCGCTGAGTGTTTAATACAGCGTGGACAACAAAATATTTTTTCACCAAAGTCCGATCAAAGTACCAAGGCAAGTTTTTTGCTGGCATTCAAATTAGCAAAAGGTAGCAAGCCTTTCTCTGAAGGCGAGTTTTTAAAAGAATGCATTTGGAAAGCAATTTGTACTTTGAGCCTTGCATATTTATGTTTTGCTACATGTTACAGGCCAAATCTCTAATCTAATATATATATATATATATATATATATATATATATATATCTCCTGGCCCGACTCCTCTGTCAAATTTTAGAACCCATTGTGGCCTGTGTGTCAAAAAGTTTGCCCACCCCTGGTCTAATGCATTCATAGGTTAATCATCTGAACCTAACCTTAAAAAAACATGTTCTCTGTAGATTTTCATTTGGAGCAAGTGATAAATTGGCCACAGGGACCCCTTCAGCTGGGGCAGGTGTCAGGAGTCGCCATAGACGCGGACTCAAACCTGGTCGTTTTCCATCGTGGTGACCATGCCTGGGAAGATAAGTAAGGTTCTCTTATGCACATGATTTTCTACATAGCTGATTGCCAAGTATACATGTCTTCATACTGAAAATTGTATTGAATATATTGTGTTTTTAAGATCATTTGATTCAAAAGATAGATACCAGCAGAAAACTCTTGGACCAATTCAGCAATCCACTATTTTAGTTCTGGACACTGTAAGTGGCAAGATCCTAAAGGCATCGGGCAGGAACATGTAAGCTCTATGATTTGTGCTATTGGACACAGAACAATGTAGTACATTTTGTTAAGCTTGCAAATGTGTGTTTTTAAAGGTTTTATTTGCCTCATGGGATAACTACAGATGGGAACCATTACTGGGTGACCGATGTTGCTCTTCATCAGGTATGTGCTACAGTTATATTACTTTTTTCAATTTTTTATTTATTTAATACACTTTTTATGCAAAATATTTATAAATAATATAATAATTTAAGTTATTATTAATGAGAGGTGGTGTTGTCTAGGTGTTTAAAGTGAGCAGTGACGGCAGAGACCAAATACTTCTTAGTCTGGGAGAGGCTTTTGTACCAGGAAGTGACCATCACCACTTCTGCAAACCCACCGATGTTGCAGTAGATAGTGAAAATGGAAACATCTTTATTTCAGATGGCTATTGCAATGCCAGAATACTCAAGTTCTCTGCTGACGGCAAATACTTGTCTCAGTGGGGTGGAGGTATTAACACTCATATTTATGAAAACTGTTTGTATTTTTAAATGAATTACCTGAAAATGACATGGCTTGAGCTTGTAGACAAGGAAGAAATATTTTTTGAAGTGTGAAGGCCATTGTTAACTGAGCTTTTTTTACTTTATTTGGAAGGCTACACGGACAGAAGAAGGCGTTTCCCATTCAGGATACCCCACAGTCTGGTCTTCCTTCCCGATAGGCGTGAAGTGTGTGTTGCCGACAGGGAAAATCGCCGTATCCAATGTTTCATCGCTGAAACTGGGGAGTTTGTCAAAGAAATCAAGAAAGATGAATTTTCTGGTGAAGTCTTTGCAATCACATATAGCCCTGTTGGAGGTCAGGCCCCGAGTTTATACAAGTTCTCATAATATATATCATCATGTGAGTATCTTTCATGTACATTTTATGTTTTTGTTTAGATGGGTTGATCTATGCTGTTATTTGCGATACTCGATTTGGCCTTGCTGCACCTCCAAAGGGTTTTGTAATCAATTATTCTACCAAAGGTGTAATAGACACATTCCAGCCAGATCACAAGGTAAGCGTACAAATAAGTCATGCAGAGCTATAGTTGCCCGCTTAGAGGTATGGCTTCATTATTGACTTCATTATTGACTTCATTACAGGGCTTTAAAATGCCACATGACATTGCTGTGACCAAAGATGGCACTGTGTTTGTTGGAGATGTAGGGACAAAAGCAGTCTACAAGTTTACCTCTGAAAGTAAGTGTTTGTTTGTTTGTTTGTTTTGTTTTTTTGTTAGTGTCATAATTGTGATTGATTTTAATTAATATCATGTCATTCAGAAGCACATCGATCTGTCAAAAAAGCTGGGATTGAAGTTCAGGAGCTTGAGGGTAGGTTTTTCTTATATATTCTGTTGTATGTACACTGTCTATACCTGTTACTTTTTGCGATTGTAATTTGAATATTTATTTCAGAAGTGGAGGCATATGTTCAAGCCAAACTTAAACCAGAGTTCAAACTGAAATCTGAGCCTAAAATTGAAAGGGCTACTGTGGGCCCACAGAAGCAAATTGTTCCTCAAATACAGAAGATGGTGGATGAGGATGCAGAGAAGACAAAAGCAGAGGCTAAGCCAAACAAGGATCAGAGTGTGTTCCCCATCGTCATGACGACTCTGCTGCTCGTACCTCTGCTCCTGGTCGTCATCATGGCAGGTTTTATATGCTACAGGAAAAGAAGTATGTGCCCCATTGTAAGGCTCATATTCACATAATTAGTGCACTTTAAAATCTTATCAACAGTTTCATTCACAGATCAGTATGAAGTGAAGCCAGAACCAACTTCTGTGGGAGGAATCTTGGGTAAACTAAGAGGTGCATTATATCATTATATCATTGTATTATGTATTGTATGATTATACAAATCATTGGAGCCAAATCATTGAAAATTACCCACATTATTTAATTCCCAGAATAGACCTGTCTATATTGTGTTAACAGGTAAAGCTGTGGGCAGCCTGAACCTGGGGAATTTCTTTGCAGCTCACAAAGGTTACAGTCGGCAGGGCTTTGACCAGCTGAGCACCGAGGGCAGCGACCAGGAGAGGATCGACGAGGACAGCAGTGACTCTGAGAACGAAGAGTATTCCGCCCTGCCCCCGCCCCGCACCTCCTAGACAGTCTGTCCATGCTTACATTACCAGGATGTCCAGTTTTGTTGCCAATGTTTTTCCTATTTATATATTCAGTGTATATTGTGGCCTATTTTGTTTTATGATGTAAATACATTCAGGATAGTTAATCATAATTTTACAATGACTTTTAAGAGGTCTTGACATTTCAAGTAAATTTATAGAGTCCAAACATAAAATGTCTAATAGAGAATTTTTAGATAATTAATTACTAGTGGTAAATCTGAAGGATATATTGCATTGCAAGAGAAAGAATTTCTGATAAATATTTTAATATCCAGCTACTGTTTTGTTTCTAAGGGACCAGGCCAACACCCCAACCCTCTCCCCTTTTGCGGCATTATAACCAGAGTTGAGCAGGAATGAGTGAGGCTGTATTGTACAATGGACAGTTTTTCTCTGTAGTGGTGAAGTGCTGTACATAGAAAAAAGCAGGGTAAGTTATTTAATTATAATTTCTCAAACAAATGCGCTGACACCTCTGTTCTGTGCCACTCACCCCCTCTTCACTCTGGTCAATCCAATATTTAAATGGCATTAACTGAAACGCTGAAGACCTTTCCTGAACTGCAAATTGTTACATCTTTTTGAACCAAACTAAATAATTGTATAATGGCACTGTAGTACAAATATAACTGCCCTAAAATGTAGTAAAGCTGCAATCATCAGTCTTTATGTAATTATTGAATCGCCATTTCAGTTTTGTAGCATTTTACTTGTAATTTGGTGCCTTTTTGTCTGTATTTTGCCTTCCTTCAGCATTTTCCATTATAAAATGCACAACAGGAAAAATAGCTGCTGCTCGAAGAGCTTGTAATATATAAATTTATCTTCTATTTCAAATTACAAAGTATATTATATATAAATATATGTATGCGTGTGTGTAGCTATTTCTTTAGAGTCCTTATCACTGTAACTCTTCAGGGCAATGTGCACATTCAGCCACGTCTTGTGAACTTGAGTTAACAAATCTAAACTTCAATATTTTATAGCTGCATCTTGTCACTGACCAAACATTTACAATTTTACAACTGTTTTGAGTTTCTAAAGCCTTAGGAAATTCACTTTTGCACAGAATGATGGTTTTGTCACTCTTTACATAACATTCAGTTTAATCTTCATAATTAAATATTTATGATGGCACCTCATAGCTGACAGGATTATCTCTGTCAAGTTGCCCATAAGCTTCCAAGAAAATGTCTTTATCCTTGTTAATTTTAAGTATAAATTATACAGGACTTTCAGTCAGCTTTTTTCAAATCAAAATCAAGAGGGTAGTACTGCTTAATCTCTTAAGCCTGTATGTGCCAAACTTCAGCAGCACACACCAGCCTTTTATTTGTCTTCATTATTTCTTAAGTAGTTGCTTTATGTAACAGATGAGAAGTATAGTAAATGTTGAGAAGTGATTTTTACTGAGAAAAAGCCTCAATGATTTCAATGACAAATATTCCATGTGGTATTGTTTTAAAGTTGGAGATTTTTTTATTTTTTTTTTGTACCAACAACAATGGTTTGTTTTTGAAAAGCTGCTGTTATTACATCTAACTACATACTACTTACACTGTAATGTGGATTTAGTTATGTTTATGTACATGTAGCCCAAATCCTGAAGCCTATGTAAGTTAAACAAGATCCCCATATTGTAGTCTTACGTTAACATGTCTGTTTGCCATACCAAGTCACTGAAGACATTGTATGAATGATCATCTTAATAGCATGGCATACAATTTGAATGTTTTGGCCAAATGTGGATTATCAAATATTTATTGTGACACACTGGTTTTGCTGCAAGAGTACTATTTTCAGTAACAATTGTATTTGTGTAATAAAGTGTTTGCAAAGCATCACTCTGAGGTTGCAGATGTAATTCAATGCATTGTTGTGAATGGTCAAAATCAATGGTGTACAACTCTGTCTCTCAGTCACATGAGGTCACAATCTCCCACTCAACTTCTCGACTGCCTGGTCTGTTATCAAGTTTGCAATTCAGTAGCTAGCACAAGTAGAGTCATGTGCTCACCTTTTCCCCATGTTGGTTAATATGTTTTTTATGCCTTTGTTCTACTATTATTCTAAAGTATCTTCACTGGTTAAACGGAGTAATCAATGCTCACATTGACATCACTGGTGGCTCAGGAGCTTAGACCTATAATCAGCTTTGTGTTCAGAATAGTATCAATAAGAAGTGGAGCAGTCTGATGCGCGTATGTGGCGGTGTGCAGCGCACAGCTGCTACACATGACCACACTGTTGATGTTATAGTCACATGGAACCCCGAAGGACCTGACCTAAAAGGTATGTCTGCTTTTTATGACTGCTTATCACTTAAGATTAAATAACATCACTATTGAGTGTGGCCCACTTTGGCATTGCGCTCTCATAATATTTTGATGTTTCGTTAATTCAATGTTAGAATAGTGGCATTTAGCTTATGTATATACATTTCTCTTCTTAGTGGACTGGAATGGAATCCTCAATGTAGCATTTAAATTAAGTGTCTTCAGAGTCTGCTGACTGTCTACATGAAGCAGAAAGTGCAAAAACAAACTATAAGAATCAAGCCACATACCCAGCATCTTTGTTTTTGTATTCTTGTTGGATTGGGTGACTGTATTTACTATCAAACTGGGACAGCTAAAAATCTCAATGAACGGCATCGACTAAGTTTACAGTACCAAATGGTGCCAAGATGATACAGGAGATCCAGCTCTAATGTGATGAATGAGCCAGGAAAACCTTACTGATGTCATGGCAAAGTTTCCTTTGACGCCAACAAAGTAATGCTGCCTTAAACACATTATTTTACTATTTTACACTCATTAGAATTGTTTAAGTGAGTTTCATTAGCAAACTACAAATAAATGGCTCTCAAACCATTGTGTGTGTGTATATGTATATGTATATATATATATATATATATATATATATATATATATATATATATATATATATATATATATATATATATATATATATATATATATACACACACACACACACACACACACACACACACACACACACACACACACACACACACACAATGTATTATTATTGTTATTATATTATATAATTATATTAAATTTATTTAAATTATTCCTCTCAAGACATCCAAAACACTTTACATGGCATTATTCATTCATTCCACACTACTAGTGGACTTGCATCTCCACAAAACTGAGGATTTGTCTTGGAGGAGGGCCTCCTACTGCTTCTTTTCACGGTAATGGTTTTCCTTTGGTAATAATATTCCACAGTTTGTCAGTTCATCTATATCCATGGAGAATGTTCTGAAGTTTGGTTTTAACTTTTCATTTCTATGGAACCATGCAGGTGTTGTGCCACCTCCAAAGTTACATACTGTACCTTTAATGCACATGTATATATCCTTACCCAACCCTTTGCAATGACCCTTGTGTATTTTCAGAATGAGTAAAAGAGGGAGGAGGAGAAGCAGCCGGCGCCGGAAGAGCTCCAGCAGCCGCAAACGTGAGCTAAAGCTTTTGACTGCACTTAGCCTAATCTACTACTTAACTCAGTCACATTTCTACCCACGGTTTACCAACACATTTTCTGGTCTTCTTTCAGAGAGCACCTCCCAGTACATCAACCCCAAGACAAATAAGAACAATAATGAAGAACTTGTTGAAAAGGGTGAATCGGACACCTTTGGAAAAGAATATACACATTTAGAAGATGAAGAAAAACATCTTCCACCTAAAGAAAAACGATTTAAGTATGATTATCAAGTGAATGTCTTTCCAAATCAGAGAAATATCTACACTGCAACAACTAATGATGAAGCAAAAGGTGTAAAGATTGTGACCTCTGTGTCTGTGGAGGATATGGACAATTCAACTCCAAACATCACATTCCAGCAATTACAGGAACCCCTGGAGACAAATCCAGCCAAACCAGCAAGTAGCATCATGAAGATAAATTGCCAAGGGTCAAAGGTCAAACTAGAGCTGCAAGAGACCAATACAGCTGGAGTTAAGACTTCTTTTGTTTTTTATAATGAGAAAGGAGATGGGCTTGAGACGGTGTTTAGGAGTACATGTGAGAGGATACCCAATAATGGTCAATCATCACCTGCCTGGACCATCCACAGCCAGTATACACCAAACTTTAGCTTCACCCTCAGTAGTAATGGGCAACCAGGGGAAAGCCCATCAACCACCGTCAGTTCATCTACATTTTTAGAAAGTCCAGGCATCCACCAACATAATTTAGATCAACCACCATGTGCCAATATTCAACCTAGAAGGAAATATTTTGGTAGAAGTTACAGCAGTGACCAATCCAGTAATATTCCTCTTCCACGCCAAGAATTTGCAGACAGTGAATGCAACACTTTGGATGATCTAATTCTTGGCATATCATCATGCAGGATTGATGGCTGCAGCCCTGGTTACAAACAAGGGGAATCTTTTAACAAATCAGAAAATTCATATTGTTTAGAAGTTGGGGGTGGACTCGACTTTGAACAGTTGTCCGACTCTGGCTATGACCCTATGTCTATGAGGCCTTCTGTGTCAACAAACAGGTCCAGTTTTACAAAAGACTTTATCAACTCTCAGAAAACAAAATCATGGATCAGAAACAACAGCATTGCGACAGTGGAGCACAAAACATGCTTATTTCCAAAAAGGAGACGTCAAACATTCCCAAGACTATTGCGTACCTCGGGATCTCTCCAAGAAGATCAGCTCATGCATTTCAGGGAGTCGTTTTCTTCAGATACAAACTCCTCTTTGTATCACCATACTCAAACTCACAGGCAAGGGAGTATAAATATGGATGTTGACAAGTTTGCAGCGATCCGAAGTTATAATGCAAATAAAGTTAGGGAGAAGAGTAGTAGAATAAGCAGCAGGGGGAATACTTGCATAGGTATGGGTATGCAGGGCACTGACCAAACTTTTGTGAATGGCATTGACACTGATCACCAAGGTGACAAAAGAGACAGTGTATTTGATCAAGAAAATTGTCAGATGAGCTCCGAAACGCCAACTGATCAGCTAAACCGGAGAACTTTAGCCATACAAGTCATACCTCCATCATGTTGTACGTCAGTGGAGCAGATGGTTCAACCCACAAGATGTGCACTGGGAAACGCACAAGAGTTTGATATGATTACTACAGAGGACATGACAGACGAAATTGTTCCAGAAAATACCGAGATGGCTGCTTATTTTTCAACAACAATAAGTGAAGAGGTTTCTGAGCTTCCTTCAGAAAATGACAGGCATGACGATCTCAGAAGTATATCTCTAGCTTGTCTCGCTTCAAAACAGCAAATCAATGAAGAAGACAAAATAACACAATGTAGATGTAAGTGTCTGCGTGTGTTTACAGAAGGTTATGATTTGTATGTGAAAGCTTTGTTAATAATACAATGCTGATTTTTCTTCAGCCGTTTCAGATACCAAAGAGCTCCTTAAGCCCGTGGAGGGTGGGGGTCCTGATCATTGGGCCAAAAGGCGAAAACTGTTCAAAGAGAGCAAACAGAAGAGCTCTACAGGGGAGGGCTCCATAACCAGCGACATCACAGAGGGCTCCGGTGAGTGTCCCAAAACATTCACATCGACGACATCATTAACAGTGGAACTTTGTTGTTTATTGCTTTGCTAGTAAAAAAAATGCTTTGCTAGTATGGCATAAAACTGATAGAGCTTGCATGTATTAAATTACAGGTGTTTTTATTGTTACAAAATAACTAAAACGATAGCTTTTCAAAACATGGATCCATTCTTTATACAGTCGAATCCCAAAGCAGAAATAGTCTTATTGTGAAAGAGTCACATAGCAGCAGAGCATGTTATTGTTGGACACGTGACAGTAGAGCCACAGCAGTGTTTAACTGAATGGATGATCTATGAATGAGATGGTGCGATGACTTTTTATGCTTACTATGTCCTGTTTTTTGATATTGTTTGTCTCTACCATGGATCTATTATAAAATCTCTTCTTTCACAGCAACTTACTAACATGATATAACATGATAACCAATATTAAAAATATCCACAAAATAAGGAAACCAACAGAATAATTATTTGCACAAAAGTGCAATTCCAAAAAAATCTTAAACTGATCTATAAGCATACAGCCATTACGTTATTGCAAAAGAATAGGCTTTGCTGTCTGCAAATGTGATCATTGACCATTTTCTAACAGTCACATTAATGTATGGAGCCTGCCTGATGACCTGTGTGAAGTGACATACTAAAGTGTGGCCTCGAATTATGATTTTGTTTCCACAACATGCAATTCATACCCACACTTTAGCCAATTTGTTCCCACAAATTAAGAACTTAATTTTTAAACTTAGAATTACTGAAACTCCATGCAAGGGTTTTCACAATGTCCTTGTATTTTAAGCCTAGGTTAAAATAAAACTCGATTAATCCATCTCTGGAAATGTTCGTAAGCTGCTGGAAATACCGCTGGAAGTAACGCCTCATCGCTTAGCGGAATTTTTGTTTAGTGATAAAATGTGGCTTCTTCTGAATTGTTCAGATCATGGCTCCTAGCTCGTAGGCCCTAGCCCCTAACTCCTTCACCTTTGGAGCTATGTCACGGGGTCAACCATAAGAATCCTAGGTAGATAGGAGAAGCAGCCATGTGACACTGCAGTTGTTTAATAAAAGACTACAATACTCACAAAACAGAGTACAATAAGCATCCACATCCTCTGCTGCACTGTTTTTAATACAAATTTCAACATGTTGGTGCATTTAAATGATCCTAGTGTTTAAACATGAACCACCTCCAACATCTCAATATATACCCATGTACAAAACAGAATAAATATTCTCCAGACTCGCCATGAGCTGCTCAGCCTCTGCTCTGTCCCTTGTCCCAACAAATATTCCATAAAATCCTGTCCTTTAGTCCGGTTGCGGTGTAGCATAGCATTGGTTGTGTTGACCTTGACATTTGCCTGAAAATTGACCAGATAAAGATGTGAATTTTGTGAAAATGGGCAAGAATCTCAAGTGGTGACAAAGTGGGTTTGGTTGAGAAAATCTATTCTTTTTATATATGGAATTCTGTATCTTCCTTCCATGGAGACTTATGTTTTCACAAAAGCAGAGAGATGCTCTTGGCCCACTGCCTAGATAGGCCTATATGAGATATAAGATTGTTTCCAAAACACATTAAGTATTTATTATTTATGCTTACAAATAAAGGCATTAGTAAAGTAAGTATTAAGAAAAAGAGAAAAATGCTAAATGTATTTTAAAAGCTAAATGTGTTCTTAAAACATACATTAAAAATATACATATCAAATGTGATTACTCACGAGTTATCTCAGAACAATCATGCATTTAATCATGAAAAAAATGTAACAGTGTAATCAGTTGACAGCCCTGTTACAAACACATGTATACTTTTTATGAGTGGGGTCACCTCTCCACACATTTGACCTAATGTGGCCAAGTGGTGTCCTTCATGATGATGATGATGTTTAATGCCATACTGTGGATAATAGGTTATGATAGGTTAACCAACACAAAACAAACAGAACACAGCAGAGTTCTTGCAACGGTGCCTTGCCTCAGTGCCATCTTGAACATTTAGGGCAAAGGCAAATATCTCCATGGAGACAAAAAGGTGGCAGACCCTACGCCTGAAAAGTTACACAGTCACCTTTAAGTGCACCTTAACCAATCACTATTCATAAAACATTCTTCACAGTTGGATTTTGTAACTCATTTTAACAAATTTTAATGGAGGTTTAATTATGCAGAAAAGGTGAATGAACAAGTTAGAGAAAATTGTCAAACGTTAAATAGGGATGAAAATTGCTCTGAAATTGCTGCACTTATGTGTACTCATTTAGCCATCTTCTTCAGTGTCTATCAAAAGCCGTCTTAGGAAGGAACAGTGGTTGAAATAATGAAAAGGTTATAGCTTCTGTCTGAAAAGTATTACCATCATGTACAAATGATGGTAGGCGATGGCTAGATAATTACATACATTTGTTTTATGAATGGGGCTGTGTCTGACAAATTTGGATCAATGTACAATGGGAAACTATAGGAGGGGGTCAAAGGTCACTGTAAGTGCATAGCAGAAACACTATAGTCATTGATTGGTGTACATTTTTCTGTAGTCTCCGAGGACGCTCCATCTCTGGACATGACAACTCAGGACACAGAAATAGGAGGCTTTTACACTGAAACCTTCCACTCTGCAGCATGGGTATATCAGGGAGACAATGACATCACAGGAGCCATGCCGCCCACGCTCAACAGCAGGAGCAGAGTCATATCAAGTACGTGCAATTGTACAAGTGGACAATGTACTATTTGACTCGTGTATTTTGGGACTTTCTTCATTCTTCGTTCAGATCATATAACCCATGTGCACATGTACTTTGTGACAGCATTATCAATCAATTTGGTTCAAATGATCCTGGCCTGATGAGGATAGATATTAAGCTTTCAAGTTTTTAAACAATAAACACTTTACAGGCAAAACCACAGCTCTAAACTAAGACTGAAGCATGCTTCAAAATACACTCATTTGGATGAACAATTTGATTTTTGCCAATAAAAAAATAAACAAAGGCCTAAGTGGATGTGGCATCCACCTTTGATATGTTCAGTGTCGAGTGTTTTAGTTCACATGTTGCTGCTAAAACAGCATAATGTGTTTTGTTTGATTATAGTTCGAGAAAGGACGGTCAGAATAAACAAAGGAACAGGAGACTACCCCTGGGGCTTCAGGATCCAGTTCTCAAAGCCCATTGTAGTCACAGAGGTCGATACTAGTGAGTTTAGAGCTACATTGTTTTGTATAAAAGCGAAAAATACTTTAACTATGGAACTGAAATATCTTTACTTTTACGTTTAGATGGGGCCGCCGAGGAGGCAGGCCTGATGGTGGGGGACTATGTTCTGGCCGTCAATGGGACAGATGTCACCAGCATCCCCCATTCGGAGGCAGCGGATTTGGCCAGACAAGGTGATCCCTTTCATGGCTCATCAATTTAAAGAGCAAATATTGATTCAGATTTCTAGTGTACCATGTAACTTGTCTGGTGGAGATATTATTTCTTTGCCTGAATGTTTCACAATATGGCATTAAACTTATTCACATTGCATTTATTAAGTTAGGCATGTTTTTATTGCTCAAGAAATACCCAATGAAAAACATGCATTCTTACTGTGAGAGGTTCCCCTAGTCACAGATGTACCCTTCTATTTGGCATTGGGTCCTCACCTGCTTGTCTAAACGGTGAAAGAAGTTAAGTCAAATATCATATCGTAGAGCATTCCAGGTAATGCAATAACATTTCTATGGAGACGAGAAGATAGTGGACCCTCCACCAGAAAAGATATATAGAGCACCCTTAATGAAAAAATCCATTGGTACAACACACTAAACAAATACCACTGTTTTAGGGCCAGATGTTTTAACACTCACTATTGGATCTGACATTGCCCGTGGCCCTAACACTCCTCGTCCTGGATGCCGTGGCTATCTCCACAAGCGCACCCAGTCTGGTCTCATCAAAGGGTGGAGGAAGAGGTGGTTTGTACTGACACACGACTGCTGTCTGCACTACTACAGGCATAAATGGGTGAGATATAAAGATACACAAATGCATAGATGTGGTTAAAACTTTCCACAACACCTGCACAACTGATAGAGTGTGTTCACATAATTACATTACTCATAAAAATGGGTCTAAATCTGGACTAGATCAGGACCAAAACAAGTCTATGTAATGAATAATATTTTTGCAGTCCATCAGAAATGTGCAAAAATATTAGGCTACTTATAACTTCTTTGAAATATTAAACAAGAGCCAATTATGCCTGCTGATTCACTCCATTCTAAAATAGTCTGAATTAATTAAATGATTTTAATTATATGCTTATTGTCTATAGCAATATTCTGAACAGCACAGACGATGTGTTGCTTTTTACCAGTTTTTACCCTCCTTATGTATGTCCAGGATGAAGGTAAAAGACTAGCCGTGTCCACAATAAAGCTGGAAAGAGCCGAAGTTGGACCAGATCTGTCATTGGGAAAACAGTTTGTGTTCAAATGTCGCCCCCTGTTGGAAAATCGCGTGTACTTTTTCTGTGCCACATCGAACCAGGAGATGAAAAGGTATCATGCTTAATTCTCCTTTCCTCCCAAAAACTTAATAATAAACAATGAAAACTCATTTCAATGGTATTTGCATAACATCTGTGTAATTTAGGTGGATAGTGGCTCTGGAGAAAGCTATTCACCCAGTTACTCAGGTAAGACAGGCTGGTGAGATCCTTTTAGCCTATATGTTGTTTTGAATGTTATTTCTTCAGTAGAGGAGGTGTGATGTAAGTTTAACCCCATGAATCAACGCTATTTCAGAATCATGTATGGGTGGATGTGACACAACACAACTCTAACCTGCCTCCTCTGGCTGTGAAAAACCCAGAGTGTCTCGGACTGCTCCACAAAATGGACAGAATCAAAGACATGTGGATCCAACACTACTGTATTCTGAAGGATGGATGCCTGTACCTCTACAGTGGCATACGTGCCACACATGCACATGGTATGAGTCTTACTGTAAAGTCATTTTACTGTTTAATCTGTCACCTCACTGTCTTTAACATGCATGTTGTAACTATGTGTCTTAGGTGGCATTTATCTTCAGGGTTACACAGTGAGAGAGCAGCCATATGGATCCAGAAAATGCACAATTGAATTGAAACCTCCATCTGATGAATTCAAGAGTTTCTACCTTTGTGCTGAAAACCCCAACGATAATAAACGGTCAGGAGGCAATGAGCTATGAGTATTTAGCCCTTTAAATGATGCTTAGACTACAGTACATCACAGAGATCATGTACATGACCTAATGCATATTTGTGCTTTACAGATGGATTGCTGCCATTAAGGCTTCAATAAAAAAATGGTTGCCTTTGCATCAAGCACTTCAAGATTATAATAATCACCAACCAGAGGAGACCAGGATGTGAAACATACACTACACTGCTGCTCTTAGATTAAGCCACATAGCTCTAGTAACATGACTTTTTACGTGTGAAATGGCCTCTTGGAAACCACTAAATACTTTTGTCTTGCATGGTTGCAGATAAATAATGTTTTGATACCACTCTTACATAAACATACTTAATAAATGATTAATGTATGAATAATTCACACTCATTGTCAAATATTATTATTAAGTGTTGAGTAAGGCCTTTATTTTGGACCAATATCAACAGCACATTCTAATTCCAAATGACAAAAACAGGATATAGTTCAGAAAACAAAGAACATTCCCAGTCCTGTAACAGTAACACTAGTCACTGTTGAGTTCCCAGCAGGTAGCTCAAACATTGTAAATGTGATGGGGACGGATGTGACAAAAACTGGACAATGCACAAACTGTAAAAGGAGCATTTACAGCAGAAACTGGTTTGGGTTTAACTGAGGTACAAAAACACAATGTAATGTAGTTTTGAAAAGAAATAATTCAAAAAGTCATCATTTAAGACTAAGAGGTATCCTGAAGACCAATGACAAGTCATTGACAGCAATTCCTTCATAGTGATAATTAGGTCATAATTCTACAGACTGCATTAGCAGCTTTACTCTGATTGTCGGACTTTAAAAATAATAAGGATAAATTTAAAATAAAACAATCACCAAAGCATTTAACACACTGGGGCTCAATATGAATAATCATTTCTATTGCTTTTCTTTAGTAAAATGAAACAGAAACATTTATATAACAAATAACAGAAAATTGGTTGCTTAATTATTTGACAAAATTGTACTGGAGAATTTTAACTGAAAGTGGTAACGAAATGAAGATGCCCAGAGATACACTGCAGTAGCAGTAGAAATATGTGAGGAAAGTATTAAGTACATCTACAGTAGAGGCACTGAGGCCACACCCAAGACCAAACCAAACTGCAGCTTTAAAATGCGCACTAAATGATCACTGTGACACCCAGTTACAGCAGTAAGTGCTGCAGGCAGCATCAGTTAGTTTATCACATTAAGGTTTAAGAATAAATCAAAGATTAATGTTAGTGGATTTGTGACTACACAAAGTATTAAGTGCACCTACATTTGGGGACTTTTCACAGCAAAAAGGGAAAAAATATGTATGTTTAGAAATTAATATGGCATTGCATGTGGCCTCCAACTGGTTCAAGGCACAAAGGCCACAAAACAGTAAAGAAGAAAATGTTTTTATTTAGGCAACCAACAGTGATATATTTACTGAGTGTTATGCAGACTTGGCCAACACTTCTCAGATGAAATGGTTAAAAGTGTTATGTTTGATAATATTTAAAACAAACTGATGACTGACAGGAATTTAAAATGATAAACCATAAGGTGTGTGGTGTCTGAATACAGGTCACAGAAGGATTCACATCCATTCAGTAGCACAGCTCGCAGATGGCAGTAAAACTCTCATGTTGCATTTAAAGCTGACAGTCGGTGATATGTGCTTCTATCAGCTGATGCTGACACATCAATGCGTCTCCAATATGTACACGCACACACTATAGTTTCTTAAATAAGTTACCAGTTATTGCTATTTTCACATTTTAACCCCAACAACCTTGGTAGAGTGTAAGGAATATTTTAAGAATTCACAAACCTATGTTACGAGGTATACCCCAATGATCTAACGGGATTATCAGACTGAACTGCTAATAACCTCAGGTGAGAAAACAGAGCTGAGAATAGCACCCAAATCCCCGGGATGGTCAGGAGACGTCTAAAGGCAAAGTGCTGTTTTCATGTCTTGTTTCTTGAAAACACTCGCTCTCCTCGCAGTGTGAGGTGCTGTAGCTGGTACTGGAGGACCTCAGTGTCTGTGGACTCTTTGATAGTCATCTTGTCCAGATTCAGGTAGTCCAGTGACTTGGATTGGGCCCTTTTGCCCTTGAGCAAACAGAGGGGCAGTGGTGTGTGGAGGGTCCTGACTGTGTCCCCAGGACCCAGAGATTTGAGCAGAGTTTCACTAGAGCTGGGCATGCGGCGCCGCCTCCTCCCACTGGCAGCAGGAATGTCATATGGCTGGTAGTAGCGATTTTTGGCTTTAAAGATTCGGGAGGAGTGGTTTACGCCCAGGTTTAGTGATTTGGGGACAGTGCTTGGGAGAGGGCTTGGCAAAGCCTCTAACACAGAGCCCTTATCTGGGGGGCTGTCAGACCATGTGTGGGCCAGTTTGAGCAGCTCCTCACCCGTGGTGAAGCCCACCAGATAGTTGGAGTCCATGTGGAGGATCTGGTAGCCTGCTACGGTCCCTCTGATGGGTGAGCAAGGGGTGCTGGCACAGCGAGGCCTCTCTGCCTCTGGCTTTAATGTGGCTTTACCTTCAGTTGATGGTCCCACATGTGCCCTAGACACTCCACTCACATCCATCTCCATCTTCAAAGACATATTCTGGGTGGAGAAAGACAAAAGAGCAATTTCAGTATTAATTCACATTTGGTATTACATATTTTTACGCTTATATTTAGTGCATACATAAACGCTTGTTATGATAACTTACAGGCTCGGTTCTTGAAATGATAATGATACAGCACTGAAATACCTCTTACGCCCTCTATCGGGCACCCGTGGTAGTAACATGGTGTGACAACAAATGTGCATCCAATAATAAACATTTTAACTAAACCCCAAAATAAATAGAAAATGATATGCAGCCTCTTTTAACAAATGAATTACATTTTCTGGGGAAAAAATAAATAAAATTCACTTCGTTCGCTGATGGGAGAAGACAATATTCCATGTCGGTCTGTCAATGTCATGGCGCGGTTAAACCCACACTAGAGCCCACAGTGGTGGTCGTCCAGGCTAAAAGGGACTGGGCTAGTCCAGACTAGTGCTGGTCCTGCACAGATCCAGTCCACGTTATCATCATGTTGCTGATATAGAGATGCTGCCAGAAGCTGGATGTGGTGTCGTCAGTGTCAGCAGGATGCAGGCTTTGACCACAGCAGTAAAAATGGCTGTGGTACAGGCCGAGATTATAACGCCCCAGAGGAAAAAGGCCTCTCTGGGCATTGGCGTGGAAATCTGTTTTATTATGGGTACAGTACTTAACAGCTAGATGAATATTAACCTCTGTTATGGCAAAACAACCTGTCAGCGCGTCACGGCAACGTTTTTTTTCTGTTCTAAGGATACTCTTCTAAAATGAGCACGCGATCAAATGACTTTAATTGTTTATTGAATGTAAAAAGGGACGAATATATAATGGGATAAGGGATGTACTAACCTGTCCTTGTGGCAGTGGAAAATCCGATATTCAACCTGCCTCCTTCTCGGCCTCTGCCTGCGAGTCCTCGGCCCTCTCCCGCAACTTCCGGCTGGACCTTCACAATAAAATAAAATAATCCGACGGCGTGGGTGTGGTCCAAATACAGTAACAGGACAGTATTATTTCACCAGTTTGCGGCAATAGGTCTACATCAGCCTTTGGGACTAAAGAAAACCATCTGATTAAAATGTAGCAGCCTAAACATCCCTGGTTTAAGAGAAGCTTTTAAATCCGGATTAATCAGATTTTATTATTGAGTTCTTTAAATAGGCACAGCAGCTTTGTAGACTAGTACTTGGCCTAGTAGCAATGTGATTAAATAGCCCACATAGAATAAATAGAACAATTTAATTACTAATCTCACCTCTAAATACGTTTGGAGTTTAGATTCCTGTTTCCTCTGGCCAAATAGATTTTCCAATACAGGCAAATAAAATGCAATGATAGGACTTTAAAGTTTTCACATCGTTTTATTATTATTACTTTATCGTATTATTGTATTGTATTGTATTGTATTGTATTGTATTGTATTACTGTATTATTAATATTATTATAATAGAACTTGGGTGGGTATGGTAGCTTTTATGTTACCCTATGTTAAGCTACTGCGGAAAAAGTGGGCTACATTAAAATGCATTTGCATAAAAAAATGCCCTGTCACCTCCTCTGCTACTATGAGCAGATGTCCTGTATCTCGTGCTCTACCTCCAAAGATATTCACTAAAATATTAATGCTTACCATTTCCTGAATACTAAAGTTCTATGGAGATTACTTGGCCTACTGGGTTGATAACACAGTAAGAAATAAAAAGGAGATATTGTGTTCACAGTTTTATTAGAAACAGGATCCATGTGTATGTACATCATCTTAAGACACTCTTGAAAGCGTTGTAGCTTTACGATTCACAAAACATCTCATAAATTAAGCATAAAAGTTGTTAGTGACCAAATAAATGAGATCCACTAAACTAACAACTATAGCCACAATTTCACAGCATCCACTCAAAAAAGCCACACACACGGTTTCATAACGGCTTCACTGCATATTTTTGTGTCTTGTTAGCTGACATTATTAAGACAATGCTTCCATTGATGTTCGTTTACAGTTTTTTGTATCTTCATTAAGTTCAATCTAGCAGACATGCAGTGTGTTGCACCTGACCTACAGTAAAAAAGATAATCCTTTTGTATTTTTAATTATCAATGTTTATTACATTATGGTCAATGGTGTAATTTTGCACAGAACCATCATTCTTGTGTTTGTTCTTTCTGGATTATTAAGATGATATAAAACACAGTCATGCCCCAGCCAGGCATCTCACAAGTGCATTTAACAGAATAAGTGTTGAGTGAAAAGCAGAAACTGAAACATTGATTTGTGATATAATGAGCAAGTCCTCATTTCATTCACAGCATTAAGTCGCATGCATCTCTGCAGGCTCACACAGACTGAACACTCCGTCATTCAGTGGGCACCTCCAAATGTAAGACAATAAGGCAGCCAGCATTATTTAGTATTGTTAACTGGATTAGATGAATATATGACCCAGTATGCAGTGCTTCCTTAAGCATCAAACAGAAAGGCACCTTTGTCATTCTTTCTGCATGGAACTATACAGTGAACTTTTGCTAACATACTTGAGTATGGCACATTACCTTCAACACATGGACACATGTACATTTTAATATAAAAGATTTTTTTTAATTCCCTATATCACTAAAATAAAAATGATAATTTGTATTTGTGTTTTATAACACAGCAAATAAGTTATAGAAAATAAAGGTTTGGTTGTCACCACTCTCCTTTATTCAACGTAAACCTTTCTCAAATTTCTATCTCACACAGCAACTTGATCTTGCTTTATTGTAGCGTTACATGACATGACTTGTGGAGTATCATTTGATGATGCTGGGGTAGTCCTAACACTGTCAGTAGCCCTTAGCAATGGGGCAGTTGTCACGTCACCATTGAAGAAGGATATATACTCCCCCTGAGACTCCTCTGTCTCACTCTGAAGCATACCGTCACTGCAGGACTCTGCATTGTACAGGACAGCCCCATTGGCCACTGTTGCTCCTTTAAAGTTGTAGTCATTTATGTTGTTATTAAGTAGCTTCTCAGATATCTCCTTGTAGCTGGCAGCAGTGGGGTTATGTTTACTTGTGGAGTTATAGTTGCTGTGCTCCCTAAAAAGCAGCGGGCTGGAGGGTAGGCTGTGAGCGTCGTGTCCATGATTGTAATGGGCAGAGCTCCTCTTCTGTTTGTCGTGACTTAAATCTTTGTGCTGTTGCACATTTGACAGCAACAGGGGCCGTTCCTCCTCACCAGAGGGGCTTAGAGCCACTGAGGGGACAGAGACAGCCTGGCTGGACAGAGGAGCGGACATCTCTGATGGAGGAGACCCCGGAGTACCAGGAGAGGGCACAGCCGATATATACCTACAACACAAGCACAACCAAAACACTACAATCATACACAGCAGATTGCAACAGGTAAAAATCAGATTCTAAAAACATTAAAACTATAATTATGATAAGAATAAGCAACGCAAAGTGCACAGTAAATGCTAGTAATATTTAGGTAGTTTTAAGCAAATAAAGGAGAAATACAGCAATGTGCCACAATATACCTCATATACCAGTAGAGCATGTAATGCATATGCTGACTAACTACTGTTGGTCTAGACACTGACCATTTACCAAATGTCTCTCGAAGCTCTCTATGGCTGTACTTGCACAAATTAAGTCTTAACACACCAAAGTACCTTTAAAAATAAATACAAAGCTCTATTTCTGAATCTCTGAAGCTATATTTTGGGCCTGATGGTAATAATATGAACAAGCTACTTTTTGAAAAGCCCCTTTTTCTACGGCAATTTGTTTTCTTGCAATGTAACTGCTGAAAGTAACGTAGTAAAAATATCGACCTCAATCATAAACATCGATTAAGATACATGAAGTAATGGCTCAAACAAAAACATGAAAAAGTTAAATACATCAATAAAGCCACAGCAGAGCAAACAACCTTTAGCCAATTCACTTAAGTCTGGAGTATGATTCATCGTTAACTCTCAAACAATAAATCCACCTTGATCTGCTTTTTTGTCTCTCATCCTTTTTACTCCCTGATGAGATCAATGCAGGGGCATGAGCTTGGTGACCAATCATTACCCTAACCTAATCACGGGACATTACTCAGCTGCTAGACGTTTACCTTCCTAGTTGTAATTGGTTTAGATTGCTAGATTGCTTTCATCTTTCCTCTCTGTGCAATTGTGGTATAAAGAACTAGCCATTTTTGTCCCTGTCCTTTAGTCTCTTAGTTTACATTCCACTGTTAGGTCACAACAAAATGTTAAGTAAAGTTAATGCATAGTTAGAGGTGGAAGATATATAGAAATTGTTGTTTTGGAGATGTAATTATAGACGACATATTCAATATTAAAATTTTGTACAACTATTAAAACTGACCTAAAAAATAGACAGAAATGACTAGTGTAATCTCACTAGAGCAGTGATATTTAAAATTTTATGGTCCATTTACATTTTGTGCTCAATTCGATCCTCAACCATGACATTTACAGGCACATTTAATATACTCCTGGTGCATAGTGAAATTATCATCTGAATATTGTTATCTAGATAAGAAAGTATTGATTATTGGAGATATCATCCACCCCTATGCATAGGTCTATTCTTTTTATTCTTTTTTAGCACTGGGTTAGTAAAAGAGCCATAGGGGGTCCACAGAAACCAAGCCAAAAGAAAAAGAAGAAAAAGTATTGAGTTAATGTCAGATGTGGCTGGTTGCTGATATGTTTTAGTGGGCTCACGAGAGTTAAAGATGAAGAGGTAAATTCCTGACCCATTTATGTGAAAATCACTTTGTCGATTACCTCGTATTTTAAGACAAGTCCCTGTCGGAGCTGGGTGTGTCTCTGCACTTCTTTGAATGAGGATTTAAGTCTCTGGTGCCGCCTGTGGCATAGAGACGACCCCGGCGGCCCTGTGTGTCACGCTGGCTACTCTCCGCCAATGACATCACCGAGACAGACTCAGTGTCAGACAGGACACTGGTGCTCCACTCATTACTCCAGCTGCGGAGACAGGGATGGGGCGTTTACATGGAGACACGAGTCAGAGAGGCCTCTAGTCCAGAACATTATTTTTATTTTATTCTTTGGGTTTTAATTCTGCATGGATGTGATTTAAGGATGTGAGCTCACTCAATGACTGTATCTTACTTCTTATTTAAATGTTTGGACCAGTTCAACTATCACTATCTAATGACAATAATAATAATCCCACATGTTAGCTGAGATTATTGTCTGCTTTTTACACACTAATTTATCTCTCCATACAGTGCCACACTTCTGTTAATGCACGTTGTAAAAACTGTGGCAAATCAAAGAAAAGCTTGCATGAGACAGCAGTCCCACTTAAATGTTTGGATGGCTAGCATAAACACTTATAGGGAAAATGAGTACCTTTGGCTGATGTGTGTGATAGCAGTGGGCTCATTGGCAGATAAGGCGCATTTGCTTGTGGAGACTGATGTTTCTGTGTCCTTCTCTACTGCAGTCTGTACAGCCTCTCCGTTGTTCTTCTGTTCAAAAAGAGCATGAATAAATACCAACTACACTGGCCTGACCATAGACTGTATGGGGCTGAGTCTGTTGGTGGAGGAGGCTTACATTAGGCAGCTGTAAGTCTTTTAGCGCCAGCTGAGAACTCGGGCGCCCTCTGCAGCTCACACCACTCTTTTTTTTTCTCCTGAGGCTTCGCTTCAGGCGATCATGGAGCTTCTTCCTCTCCTTCCTGGAACAAATTTTTTTTTTTTATTAATTAATTTATTTATTAATTTATGTATAGTTTTATTACATACATTTTCATGTAGTTGTGGTTAAAATATGATTAGAAAAGGTTGCTGGTCATTTTCTGCAGTTTTGCATGAACTATTTAACTATGTCTTTATGACTTGGGTCATTAAATGGTACCTCAGTATTTTTGCTTTGGTTTTTTCAACAGTGTTGTTGAAACAAAAATATAAAAGGGCAAATTACTTTGTTCTGCAGTAGGCAACCACACACATGATTCCAACTACCAGGAGGGCAATGCAGATCCCTGTAATTGTTAAAATACGTTTCTGATACAGCTCCTCCGCTTCTGAAAAAAGAAGACAATTCACTTTAAACCTCAACACAAACCTACAGGCCCAGCAAAATTCACAAGATGCTATTCTAGAAAACCTTGTGAATACAGATAGAACAAGTACATGCAGCATATATCAAGGACATTTAATAGATATATGCATTTACTGCTTGTGAATGCCTTTATAAACAGGTGGTATTATAATTTGAACATGCATCACATGAAAAAACAGTTGCCAATTTAGATTTGCAAAATTATGACATGCAGAACAACAGTGCAACCACCACTGAGGAAGGTATTCACCACACCTGACTCTATTTATAATTCTGCTGAAATGATTTAAACTATTAGGAAAGGAAAACCCGGACAATTAATGCAAGTTATTTTGTGCTTTGCCATAGAAAATACAAGGTAAATAATCACAGTATAATTAGTTTGTGTTAAACTGAAGTCATGAATCCTGGTGCCTTGGTTCTTTACTGTCAGTAAACCTGATGGTGCTGAGTCAGAACTTTTATTTGAACATGATTGCTGCGAAAATTAGACCTTATGTTAATTTTGACAAGGAAGACTAGCTTTGGAGATTTATCCATGAAAACAATCTGCCCTGCTCAGGAATTTAGGCCTCAATAGATTATTGGATATAATTCTCTCATGAACAGATATTTAAGTGTTAAACGGTTGTCTACAGTGTGTTACTACACAGACACTCTCACACAGACACACTCACACAGACACACTCACACAGACACACCCCCACAGACACACTCACACAGACACACTCACACAGACACACCCCCACAGACACACACACACACCCACATACATAGACACACACTCACACAGACACACTCACACAGACACACTCACACAGACACACTCACACAGACACACTCACACAGACACACTCACACAGACACACTCACTTAAAAAGTCTACAATAAAGAATGAAGCTGTAGCCACAATCACTGCTTAAAGAAAGGAAAAGCAAAAAATGTAGCTGACGGAGCAATTGCACAGAAATCGAGGAATCAGCAGGTTTTTTCTTAGCTCTGGTCAATGTACAGGGGACCTCATCACATGAAGACTTAATATAGATTCAGTAACTTGACACCCACACTGTCATTTCCTTTGCCTCACAATCAAGGTCACATCAGGGCCAAAATGGCTCCTGCGTTTAGAATATGACCTTCTGTGACTCAGGATTAAGATCTGGACACATCGCAGAATTGTGTCAATTCTTTGTTGCAGTTTAATGGTCTACAATTACCAACCTTTAGATTTTGCTGGGTCCATTAGTGTGCATGTGGGAAACCTTTATTTATCACATTTTTATAGTTGTTTTAAAGTGACCCAAGAAAGGGTTCTATACTACTTAAATTTTTTTTCACAATGAAAAGTCATCTTCCACCTTTTGGTAGAGGGAATTAGGATCTTCAACTTAATAATAAAGGATTGGAGCATGCCAATGATGAACATATATTTTAAAATATGCTGAAAATACACAAAACATTGCAACACCCAAACCAATGTGCAGGATACAAGGTGAAAAAGCACAGCCACATACCACAAGCACCATGCATTTAGTAAAAAGAGGAAAATAACATACTGTAAAAGCTGGCCATTACATAGTTTTGGCATCGATCACCAGTGAATTCATTGGGACACCTATGTAGAAACAGAAGAGGAGGGAGGGAGACAGAACAGACCAGATTAGTCTATAGAAGCTGTAAATGACCCACAACAGTCATCACTGGTGTTGGCAAGACAGGCCAGCTAGGCCAAAGTGTCTAGTCATAAGAGGACAATTTGCAGTTGTTTTGATGAAGTCCAATTAAATCGAATGACTTCACACAACAGTGAGATGTGCATGTACACACTTGGCCACTCAAGACAATATTAATGGTTGCTGTACTGAATGAAGTTATGGCTCTTCCATAAGGACACACAATGTATGAAACAGCTCTATGTTTAAAATGACGGCAGCCCAACCAGTGATTACCAGGGTCTCCCGTTTCCCATAGGTTCAACACTCCTGTAGATAACAACTGTGATATGCATGGAGTTAGTGTTATGATATGCCCTAAGTTAATGAAAATGGAGCTAAAGGGAGGCAGTGGCATTACCTGTACCACAGAGCAAACCGACCTGAGCCTGAGCGACTGGTGGCAATAATGTGATGAAATGCAATGTACATGCAAATTTCAATAAAGTAAAGACACCCATTAACTAAGATAGAACTGGACAGCCGATTCAAAGTTACTAAGGGGAAAGTCAGATTTTCCCTCTTTCTTTGTCAGAAACATGAGAGAGGTGAAACACCAGTAATGACATGTGGGGCTGAGATCAGGGTTCACATACGTTTGGATTTGAGACTCTCTTAAGCACAGCTCGTTCACATCGGTGCCCAGTGAAGCCTGCCAAGCACCTGGTTGGTGAGTAGAAAAGGAAACATATAAACAGCAGTGGAAATAGGCATCTTTCGTAACAATGCTTAATACTGTGAATGGGACAGGTATGAAGCATGAATGAATACTTGCCTATTACTTAAAGTGCAAATGAGAGGTTTTATTACTTAGTTTGGTATGATAATAATTGTGCAATCATTGTTTTACACTGGCCAAGAGGGAGTGTATGAAAGTTGAGTCAAAAATTAAAGAAAGAAATTGTAAAACACACTGATGACATAAGTGACATTTTACTGACAGTTTGAAAAGCTATAAATCTCATGAAAACTTTCAATCAAGGAAATACAAAACAAGATATTTTTAGCTGAATCTTAAATATAATTACGTAGTCCAACCTGTCATATGCACTTTAATTTTACTGTAATCTTTTAATTGATGCACATTTTTAGACATACAGGATTGAGATATATCAAAAGTTAAACTAAAACAACTAGACTTACTGGACTATAACCTTTTGTGCGGACGTGCCTGGACTAATTAGATCACTGCCCTGCGCTTCTGCTGTCCTCAAAAGAACTACTGCACCTTCATTAGATTTATCCACAGCTAAGCCATATGTGAAAATTAATTTAAACCTCTCTCTGAATCTATTGATCTAAGCTTCTCAAACTGAGTACCACTGGGGGCATGCAGCCTTCTTCTGATGGTATGAGGGCTCCTCTGCTGTTAGTCTTTGTTTAATTTAAAGGCCATTTTATGATGATTTTGGCCTCCTCTGGGTTACTCACTGTTTAGAGCTACTTTGGTCATAGTTTAGAGCTACTTTGGATCTGGCTTAAATCTTGTGCTTCCCGGAAGGCCATACCATTTGGTGGTGTGAAAATTTCAAAAAGCATTGCATTAAATGTCAAATGATCAATCTGTTTAAATAGAAGCATTAGGACCTCTATGAAATTCCAAAAGATCAACAATGCAACAACAAAACGTTCATTAAAATAGCCAAATTGAGCACTGAGACAAGGGCGGACGAGAGATAATATACCCAATTACCCATACACACTGTACAGTAGCCCCACCTGCAGAGGAACTTGGTGCTGCCAGGCATGATTTCGAGGGTGAAGCATTCGCCTCCATTTACGCAATAGTTTTTCTGGCTGTCGCTGCAGCGGGTCACATGGCTGGAGGTCTTTAATGTTGTGGTTGCGCTGGTGGTTGCTGTAAAAGACAGCCATCATTAGTGTAACATAAAAGGCTAAAAACACTGTGTCAACAAATACAGAGATTGTGCAGATTAACTACTAAGCACTTGAACCTCAAACAAATCTTGCATAAGGCAGGTTAAAGACTATTATGTGTCTGTATACAATGTCATTTGCCCAAGTAAAACAGAAATTCAAATATTCTTGTTTCTTATGTGGACGGCAGGAAGAACTGAATATTTTACTTTATGACAACTGCAAAAAGCATAAACCGGAGACTGCCTCTTCCTGAGATGTGAGTGTGGTTACTGCAGACAACATATCCACATTGATTAGGAACTCAGCATGGCATTCACATTCATGCAATAAGCCTAAATGTTAATGTAAACTCATGGCAGATCTTCATTGAAGAACTTAAACAGGAAAATTCTATTGTAGAAAAAGAACAAGAAGCATGCACCAGTCATATGTAGACAGCATCTAGCCAGTATTTTTCAGGGCTAGTTACAGCAATCCTATAACTGTGTGACCGTGACTCAGCATGAGTATGGCGCAGTCGATTCTGTCTTTGTTATACTTTTGACAGTGCAAAAAGGGAATACAGATTCCCTGCTTAGTCTGGAGCATCAGAAACATTAGCCTATTGAACAGTGATACAGGGCTGGAGAGGAGCCAGCAGGCCTCCCTTTCTCTGCTGATATTTGCAGATGCATCAGTTGACTGCAGTGGATGGAGTTTCTCTCACGCGTTACCAAGGGCAAATCCTGATGCACTGCACCAGCACACATTCATCTTAGCATGACTTAGGAGAGTCCCCACAGATGACTTTTTAAAGTAAAGACCAAGATCTAAAACCACAATTAGCCTGAAATAAGTGAGAGGTTTTTGACTATTGGTTACAGTACTGAAACTATTGATTACAATACTAACACCTATAATATTAATTCAAGGCTTGTTAAATGATACACAATATCCAAAAAGACAATATCACTGTCATTCAGTTACTACATCTGTAAACAGATAACCTCATCTTCAAGTGCAGTATTTCATTAAAAGGGGAGTGAAAGAACTCATTCTAAAGAGAGAAACAGGAAAATCTTCAAAGAGCCATTACAGTTAGACACAGTACAAGTGTGCCTGAATATGGCATCCTATTGATCTGTGGTGAGACACACCCTCTGCTCCTGAGGCCTAATGGCTCAAACAGCCACTAGAGGGAGAGGATCAAGTGAATCATTCACTTGGCCAACCCTCTATGCAGCCCCCAGTTTAACTTTTTCCCTAAAACATCTACAAGGAATATTCTGATTTTGATTTTAAGATAAACTGTTGTGTTACATAAACTAAGCTAAAACAACTAAAACTATTTCTTGGAGAGACTTCTTCCAAGCGTCATAATGTGACGTAAATAAAAAAAATATGCAAACATAGATGACAGTGAGTGATATCATCAATGTAAACCAACTAATATGTTGACTCATCCCGTAATCACATCTGTGACTGAGAGAGCTGAGGTTCACAGGAAACAAAGAGGACTCTGACCTGATGCAACAACCTCCCAGGAAACACGTCAAACACTGTGATCTTACGCTTGGAAAAATACTGTTTAGAGCAAACTGAAACTTCAGAAGATTCTGTCAGACTGTTTTGACAAAATGCCTCGACCTCTGCTGATTACTGTATTATAGTGAATTAATATTATTGGTTCAGTCATAAATGTAATGTGATACCAATATAGAAGATATAAACATCCCTGCCATTTCATAGTTTCTAATCAACTTAAAAATAAAACTTTGTTGTTTTCACATTGTTAGTTCAGTCATAGAAGTTATATACACAGAATTGAATTAGCAGGCTCATTCGGTACCTTCAACACCTACTACCTTAAAAAACACGAAGGTTTGAAGTGGCTTATTACTGAACTTGAATTTTTTACCTCTATTGCAACCATCCATTTGGTTAACATGTACTGAACTCTTCTATTGAATAAAATCTTGTAATAGTTAAAAATTTCTATTTTACAATTTAGATCATTCATTATGAAGCTGTGCAATCAATGCTCATGCCAGCTGACCTAAGTCAAGACCTGTGACATAAAAAGAACCCTGCATGGATGTCGTCTCACTTTTGGACATGTTGAATTTTAGTAATAGTATGCATTTTAATTTATATCTGAAGGTTTAAAAGGCTAAAGAGATGCTAGGCCATATTGTTTGTTTATTATTATTAAATGGAGATCTATAATAATAATTATGATTATGATTATTATCATGATTATTATTATTATTATTATTATTATTATTATATCATGAATAAGAATAAGAATTATGTATTATTTTTGGGTTTGATTTCAATTTTGGCACTTGGCGTTAATATGATTTGATTTTCACAGCAATAGTTGCATGGCAGTAAGTTGATTGGCAAAAGTGAGCAGTGACAGGGGCTTTGTGTTGGGGTGTATCCAGAGGCCTAAACTGTGCATCATCAAGACCAGTCAGAACAAGTACATGAGCACCTCAGATATGATCATGGGACATGTTGTCATCACTGTCACCTGTGAAAAAACTGCAACCTTTCTTATAGTTTTTGTTTGTCACAGACTCACAGCATAATACCGGAAGCCATGTGGAGACTGACCCTTTTAGCAGCACCTTATGAGCTAACTCACTTAGGGAGATGTAAATCAGCACAGATGTGACTACAACGGAGACATGACAGTGGTGAGCCGCCGCAGACAGTGGACTGTATTAGCGGCTGTGGGATGGACGACATCAATTAGCCTCCAGCCAATCTGACCTTGAAATGGAGATCGGCCCTCAACAGGAAGTCTCTCTGTACCACGAGTTTCAGTTTTTTCATGCATCATTTATTGATTTCCACTTTTTCTTATGACTGGAACCATGTGGTAACTTGAACACATAAGAGGGGCTACTATAATTTCTGAAACCAGCAAGTTGTACAACATACTTTCTGTGACAATGATAATCCATCCCCTGAGGTAATACATTTTGTGTAATGAGTACTATTGGCTTCAGTGTAATTTTTCAGTGGTTTAGTCACCAACCTCAACTACACAGTGCAAGTCACAACCTGTCTGCGTCAGGCAAAGTTCTGAAAGCTGACACTTCCTAAAACATTGCTCAAAAGCATTTACAAAATCAATGAGGAAAAGGATTTACATTTTTAGTATGTGGATGATAGGCTTCCCTTTGAGTATCACAAAAAATATCCTTCAAGGTTAGACAGGACACTTCTAGTGCAAGTGCTTCTGTCTTATAATAACTGCGGTCTGGTCTGAATGGCATAAGGAGAGTGGTACTTACATATAGTTGGGATGTCATTGCTGTTTAACCCCTGGGTGGTTTGAGCACTGGGGGTCTGCTTTCCAGGGGTGGTTTTTTCAGCATTAAATTTCATTGTCACTGAGGAGTCACTCTGAGTCACTTTAGGAGAGAGAGGCACAGACGGCCGCTGAGTAGATTTGTCCTCCACCAACACTTCAGGACGCCCAGAGGTGATGGGGACAGCACTGGAGGGAGACCGTGTCGACCAAGGCAAATGCGGAGGGGGCAAAGTCAATCCCATGGTAGGATCAGCTGATATAACGAAAGGGTCTTGTCCAATACGTTTAGGGTCTAAGTGTGTGGGTGGTTCATACTCAAAGATCTTATCCACAAAGACCCACTTGAGGCCAGCTGTACAGAGGGCTAAGCTAAGCAGACAAGCCAGGATGGGAAGGATGCAGATTTTCTCAGAGTGAAGGCAGTTGCTAATCTGCTCCATTTGTATGCACACACAGCAGGTCACGGCCAGGGCTCCAGCTCTCTCCTCTCCCTGCTCCTCTCCCTGCTCCTCTACCTGCTCCTCGTTCTGTCCAGAGTCGCCCTCCTGCGCAGTTTCCTCATCAATCCCCTCTTCAGCCTCATCAGTTGCCCCCATCTCCTCTTTCTCCTCTGGGATTTGTCCGGTATCAACAGTTGAACCGGTTGGGGACACCGTCCCGGCACTGATATCCTCCATTCCCTCAGTCATCCTTCCCGGCACAACGGGAAGGCTTTAGTAACTCTGCAAATATTAACTCAGAGCATCGCACTGTGGCCGGCCATCATCCAGTGCTGCTTCCATTATTATTAGCTGGGATTTGTGAAAAAAAGTTAGAAACGCTCTTGAGATTCACTGCCCTGACCTTGTTAACAGAAACACCCAGGGAGCCTTTTAAATATTAGAAAAAAAAAGCTCCGGATTCGTGCTTTCTTTAAGAAAAAAGCATGCGCCTAAAAATAGATTTGTCATAAATGCTGCAGATAAGAACAGAAAAAAACAAAATTAGAGGTCAATAAACCTTTGCATACTGCACTTGAGTGGTTGGACAGCAGTCTGTTACTCACCTGGGAACTTGGAGTGAGGATGTGGGGCGGACCAGCTGCAGAGGCTGCGGTTGCTGTGGTGTAGAGGACAGGAGGGCCAGGCACTGCAGTGGCACAAGGGACATGCTGTCTTGTCTGTGGAGCTCCAAGCAACAGAAAGGCTGAATCATCAGGGATAGGCAGGTGCCCGTCCGCACAGCACCAGCCACAGAAACAGATGAGTAAGGAGAAAGAAAAAAAGAGCATGTAGAGTGAGGAAGAGGAGGGCGGGAGGGCTGCAGCAGCACTGAAGGGCAGACGGGATACTCCCCTTTTCTAGAGCTCACTCCTCCTCTCTCTTACTCTCAAAGTGGTGTGCAGGACAGCCTCTGCTGCCTCCTCCCTCAGTGCTGCTCTTCCTCCTTTCCTGTCTACTGCTATACTCTCATTGCAGACTTCTCTCAATCCATGCACAAAGCATCCAGCTAAGCAAGTTCCAACTTGATCCAATTAGAGTCCGTGTCAGCGAATCACAGACAGGCTATAGCCATGGCCACCCCTCTAGCACCACTCCCCATTGTGCTACTGGTACTATAGGGTGTGTTTTCTGTCAAGGGGAAGGAGCCAGAGAAGCAGACATATGATCTGTCCCAGGAGACTGCAGCCATTGTGCTCTACTCCTTTCAAGTTATTAGTTTAATAATGTCCATGAATAATAATGAACTTCAAATACATGATGCTTCACCTGCTCAATAAGTTGATGCATATTCATATTCACACTTTAGCAATAACTATATTAATTATGAATGTATGTGCAAGTTGGATATATTTTATACAGAATGCAAAGATTTCTTCATATTGAAAGCTATCTTTTGGAATAATAAACAAAAATAAATGGTAATAAAACATTAATGTCAAACATTAATGTCCACACTCCAAGTTTATCACAGAGCGAATAAATGTGACAAAAAGCCCCCAGACCGACCATAAAGTCTCAAGTCCCCAGCCCCCAAACACACCTCCATAATAGGCTCGCAGGACAGTGCACGTGCTTAAATAAGATGAGGACGAGCAGAGGTCAGGTCACTGCCACACTGAATACTGACACCAGTGTGACCCTTTCCAATCCTCAGACAGAATTAATACCAGTAATGGTATCTGCCAGAGAGCACTTCCTGTCAGACTCCCTGAATTAGGGACCTGCATATTGATTACCTTCTCAGCCCTTTCACTTTATTTTCTTGGGTCCTTTGTTTGGAGGGGGTGTATGTTGGAGATGTATTTCTCACATGACACGTGCTTGAAAACAGGTTCAAAATAAATTAATATAATATACATAATATGTAGCCTACCATGAAATGCTCCCATAGGAAAATACAAACTGAATCCTATACAGGCCAACATATATATAAATTCTATAGGCCTAATTTAAAAGCGAATTTGTTACTTTTTCAGGTCCATGAAAGCTCTGCTGCCACTTACCTTGTTGGCATTACTTGTAAATTAGCAACATTGGAAGATGAATAACAAGTAACTTTATAACCTCTAATCAGCACTTTTGCTCTGCAGGTGAGTGTGGACTGATGAGATGGCTGTTGTGAGGGGAAAAAATATTTTCGATCGCCCTCTGGTGGCCATAGTTTAATACAAAAATACAAAATCGTTCTTATCCTGTTAAAAGCATTGTAAAACAATTTTAAGTCACATTAGAGTGACAGAGAAGTGAATTAATATCAACACACGGTAAATGTAATGCAACTTAAAGAGTGGTCTGGAAATGTTCATTATTATATTAATTGAAAGTAACTACAACGACAAAGAAATTGGTATATTTAATTTATAAATTAATTAGAGTACCTTTCGACATCCACAGTCCCTTTGTCTATCCTAACATTAGTAAAATGCTTTGATAAAATACTAAATATAAACACATTAAATACAAACAGTGTGAGTGTAAACATAACAGCCAGACAGCATAAAACATAATTAGAAAGACAGAAGAGAGAGAACTGTATACCACAAGCATACAAGATGGCTTTGTGCATTACAACATGAATATACAAAACATTTGTTCGGAAGGATAAGTTAGAATTGTAAATAAAAAAGCATACACACTATCCTGGTTCTCGTCAATGCTTACGTGACATTACTAAAAAGACAACTTTAATATCGCTAGCTAGTCTGTAAAATGCAAAGTGTGTGATTCCAAATATCTTGCACTGCACTAATATTCATGAATGTGTGTTAATTATTATAGGCACAAGTTGGCATTGAGGAGAAAAGAGGATGTTCAAACAACAAGATTATAGATTTCGAAGCATTTTTTCACCCCCAAACATGACCTTTAACATGTCACCCAACCACAGAGTGTGTCTGGTAAGTCTAATCCTTTAATCAGCCTCTAAGAGCCTGAGGGTCTACATGAAGAACTGAGCCAGAAGGTTAGCCATTCCCAGCAGAATCAGAAAACTGTGGAAGACGGCAGATGGCCAGGTGAGTGTTCCTTGTCGATGAAGTGAGATCATGTGGACCAAGGCAGGGAAGATGAACACCAAAGCCAGACCACACGTGGCACCGGAAAATCTACAGAGAAAACACAAGTGAATAGACAGTCTCTACAAGTCACACTACAGTACTTGTCATTGGGCAGGTCTACTTCTTTGGACTCCTGTGTAGTTTAATTGTAAGTATTAAGTGCTTACCTGATGATAGAGCCAATATTGGGATAAAACATCGCAGTAAGGACCCCTGCTCCAACAATGAAGACATTTAGCAGCAGAACATGAAAGAAACTGGAAAAATAAAGAAAAATAATAACTAATAATGCTACACACCCATTACAGTGTTATCAGGTTAAAGCCAAATGAAACACAATTATATAAAACAAACAATGTATGGAATACACAGCTGAAAGAATGAAAAAGATTCAGTTTGCAGATGGTTTGTAACTTTAAAATAGTTTCACTGTTGAAGTGTTACCTGGGATAGTTGTTCCCAAAGAACTGGCTCATCACTTGAACACGCACTAGATATCCCAGAAGGGGGTATACTGTTATCATTTGAAATAACAGAAATGCCCGTGCTACAAACACCATCACATCACTGCTGGGGAAATTATCTAGAAAGTTCTAAAGGAAGGTATGCAGACAGACATAGTTTTTGTAAGCACTTTTGTAATCATCAACCTCATTGACAATGTATACAAACTAAGTGTACTTTGTACCGGTTCAATGCATTCTTTGGTTAAAGGAGGAGAGGGAAAAGCAGAAAAGATCAAAACCCCCACGTAAAGATAGGTCAGGCCAACCAGGAGGTAGGCCACAGAAAGGTCTCGCACCTAAAACAAAAGCACAGATCACCCATTTAAAGTATGCACAACAAATATTCACAAATAAACTGGTCAGTGCCACTCACGTTGTTTTCTTGGTTTTTGTTGCTTTTCATTAAAGTGATGATACAGTTGTGAATAAAAAAAGCCAGTGTGAGAACACCAGTCAGTTGAGGAAATTGAAGTCTAAACTCTGGGAGGAAGAAATGTAAATTTATTTTTTAGAGATTAAGGATTCTAGACAATCCTGTGCAAATGTAATGAGAAAATAAAAGTTTTTACCTGGAACAAAAAACTGTGTGTGATCAAACCAGTGGAACTCCAAGTGAAAGCCAAGGCGGAAAGCTTTGTAAGTGACCAGTGTAATGAGGTAGAGAACAGAGATTGTGCCTACATAAAAAACATTTTTAAGAATTATGATACATTTAAAACTATAGAGTATCCACATAAATCTGTATACCCAATGTCTTACCCAAAAAAGTAAATCTTGCAAAAAATGAAGCAGAACGAAAGCAGAGTAGTGGCAGGAGGAGCACAATTAGATACAGAGGGATGGTATGGGTCTTGCTCCACCAATGTGCAAAAGAGGTGTCATCAGAACTGTTGTTTGCATTTTGGTCCACAAACAATGAGCTAGAATTTGAGTCCGGATAATTTGGGAACGGGCAGATCACTGTAAATATATATATTTTTTATTAGGCACATCTTATATTTGTTTATACAAAGAAAAACATTTGGCTTTTTACCTTTGTCGGAACCATTTGTTCCAAATTCATGGTCTGACACATTGACATGGTGAACATAGTCTAAAAAAAGAAAAGTTTATAACAGTATTTCAGTAGAATGAATGTCCAGTGGGACTAATTCTGTCACTTACTGTAGATAAACTGTCCACTGTTAAAGAGAAAGTTGGACATAAGAACCCAGTAGACCACCATGGCTCCTATTAAAGAAACCATTGAAAAGAAAAGACTGGACCATTGGCCAAACTTGCCAAAGTAGTACCGACAGACATCAGGGAATTCCCAATCCGATGTATCTATATAAGCTGCAAATTAAAAAGACAATTATAATATCAAAGAATACAAAGCAAATGACGTAAACCATATGAAATAGTGCATTACTGCCAACAACACTATTTGGGCATAATAATGTTAAAAGACAGTTAGATTCATATGCTTCTTATAATTGTCAGATGGATTAAATTTATGAAATATGTACAGTTGACATACAATGTGCTTGTTGGATAAAAGTGAATATCAAGTTTTCATTAAAACACTCATTAAGAGCATGGAGGTATAGTTATAAAATATGATTTTAGGAATAAGGTGAAATGGCTAGTGGAAAACAATTGAACTCACGGATAGATTTTGGTGATTTGAGCACAATGTAACAACAGTACAGCAAGAGCAGACCAGTGAAGATGAGAATAAGGATCCCCATAGTGAAACCAGCCTGGCGATAGTGCACAAATATATGTATAATTTGGTCACACTATGGAATTGCAGACATTTTACTTGGCCAAGTGTCTTATAACCTTACCTGTTTTATGCCCCATGGTATACTAAGTATAGAAGTACCCATCATTGTGTTCCATATAGCAAATCTGAGAAGAAAAAGCATAATGAAAGCTTTATTAAAACAATTAACAAAGTATATGGATAATGATTCCCTTTTGATAAAAAACGTGGCTCACATAGTAATTATACTGGGGTTTTTAGATGATTGGTCACTGCTGGTAACCTTAAAAGCCGTCCCCAGAGGGCTGTAGATGTAAATTTCTTCTGGTCGTGGGATCACATGATTTGGAGGACTCTGGAAAGATTGGCAAATAGATTAGATGTACATAATAAATCCATGTATAAAATAAATACCATGTTCTATAAGCCACCTTATCTAACTTTCAGTGTATTTGATTTCAGTGTGTTTATCAGTGTGTGTGTGTATTATATTATATTATATTATAAAACTATTTGTTATTATAGTGGATATATGTTTAGAGATGTTTATAGAGTGCTGAGAAAGGCACTGACCAGAAGTCTATCAGAGGAGCCGGTCAGTTTGCTGTAGTAATGCACTCGACTATTGAGAATGGCGGCTTCAGCAGACACCCTCTCCTGCGGGTCATCAGCTACAATGTTCCTGGGCTCCACGTGGAACGGTCTGCAGGAATTTATATTAGATTTATTTACAGTTCATAAGGCTTCAAATGCAGCTTGTGAGTGTGAACTTCATAATACATTACGTGAAAAAGACCTCATTGGGTACTGTGAAATACCTAACTGGATTAAAACACAGAAATGCTAACACGGCTGCATGGTGCTAAAGCACACGTACAAAGTTGACGTTTTGGCATTTGCTTGTCAAGTCACTTCCTGGAAGCTTACTCACTAGAATGAACAAAGTGTTTACTGTTCATGGCAAAATGCTCCCACAGTGATCAAGGTCTGGGCAAGTAAAAGTGTTTACGCTTCACAATATTTATTTGAATTATGAATAATTTAAGGATAATCAAAGCGAAAAAATAATAATAATAATAATAATAATTAATCTACACCTGTTTAAAATAAGCAGTGAATACCCCCAAGCTTCTATATACTTAAATGCCAGCAGCCTGCCATTTACATCGGACCAAAAGCAAAGATACTGTTTAGACGCTCATTTTTCAATGGCCTTTTCCTTCACAGATACATGGAAACAGTGAACATGATCAATGATGTCTGTGTAATCTCTCAGTCATCCAGGTCTGATGCATAATAAAAACTGAAAGTTAAATCTGTCAACTGAACAAAACATTGTAGGAGTGAAGACATTTCACTAACCATCCAAGCCGCTTCTTCACTTCAGAACTGAAGAAGCGGCTTGGACAGATTTACCTTTGACTTTTACCATGATCAGTGATGTGTCATCAGGACCCACCTCTTGACTTTTATGTCCAGAGAGTCAGTGGAGCCCCGAAGAGAGCACTCTCCCGTCTGCTCTGAAGCCAGCAGTGGTCGGCTGTCATCCTCCATGATGGATCAGACTTCGACTGTCACAGGTCGCATCACCTGACACAAAAGTCATTCAGTCATATAAAACACTAAGACTTTAAGCTCATAAAAAGTTGCACAAGTTGTCAGTGTTGACAAACATTACGATGCAAATAGGTCTTTGTTTCTTTGAATAAAGTATACCTAAGTATGCCAAAAATGTGATTTTGTGGAAAAAGCAAAGAACACAGTGAAAGCACGGCACGTGACATTTCACTTCACATGAATCTAATATTCAAGTCTAAGTTCCTAAAATCAAATGTAGTTCCTAGCTACATAAAGCATTGTACTTTAATGTACTAGCATGTGCTTATATGGCCATTAGTCGACCTTAGTCCTCTAAAGCTGTGGAAGAGCAGTGCATTTAATAAGCAAAAATAATTAGATTTCATGCTGTGGTTGTCTACATGACCATGACAGTAAATAACACAACATGTCTAATCGCTTTGTCACAGCTGTTAGTTTTAGCAGTCTTATAATAAAACAAGATTGGCAGCCCATACCTTGTAAAAAAGAAGCTTCTCTTTTGTATGCGTTAACTAATTTCACAACTCATTTCACATTTGCTTTGTCAGCAAATGGTAAAAAAAAAAAAAAAAAAAAAAACCTGTTGTTTAGCAAAAATAAAAAGAAGTCCACGCAGCAGAAGTAGTCAGGAAATGCCTTTGACTGTCCAAAGCACAAACCGCACTTTCAGGTTTGAGTAGACACTGGCCGGATACTTGAGGAAGTTCTGTGATAAATAAAATTGTGGAAGTGCCGGACGCTATTTCCCTTTCATAACAAAAGTGTAGTTTTAATGGAGCCTTTTGTTTTTATTTCCTCCTGTCCTTCTTCTTCTTCTGCGCTTTTCAATCTGTGCAGCAACTTAGCGCCATCACGTGGAGGTCTGCTCGCACGTGACTGTCCCCGGACACTTCTATGGGAGATTTTTGGTTGGAAATCCTGAATTATTATTGTCCATTTAGTATTTTTGACAAGATCTAAAGTTGATGAATACTTTATTCGCTTTATTGATTTACTACAAAGAACATTTGTTATTCAATTATTAGAATATCAATATATGTGTTGATTATTATGCATATATAGAGGGTAAATAAAATAATTAAATGAATAATAATTAAAGTATAACAAAGAAAAAAGGCCTTGGGTAATCCTATGAAACATTTAATGAACAACAAAAAATAATGACAATCAGTACTACAATAAACAGTTTCCAATGTCTTTATCATCCAACAATCAGTGCAATTGTCTCCAAACTCATACAACATTGACCATTTACTAAATAGTTTCTTTACCGATAACTCTTCCACATAAAATATTGAACACATAAACATTTGAAGAACCATGAGTGCAAAGTGATTAGATTGTCTATAGATCTTTAGACCTTTCTCACAAAGGCAGTGATGTTGGATTTGATTCTTTAGTTGGTGGCATGTCCAATGACAACTTACAATTTCACTGGCACCTTTATGAAAATGATCAGATATTGTCAATTTATGGAAAAACAACACAGATACTTTCTTTAAGACTACGCAGACATATCCTGCCCTTCGCATTGGTTACAGATGTTGGAAATTTCTTAAGTTAATATAAAATCACCCTTTATATTGAAGTGATATAGCTCTTAAGTTATTTGAAATAGACCACCACTATCACAGATGTTTCCAGCTTGTGTTAAAATGCCACTTCCTTGTGATGAATTTCAAAGAATGATCATGTGCTTATTTGTGGCAATCCTGAAATCCACCTTTTCAGACCGAGATTTCGGGTTTTAGGTTTTAGGGAATGAACTGGGCATTTTAATACAAGTTGAAACGTTAACATTTCCGACATCTTTGGAAAGCAGCACTATATGGAAACAGCAATAGGACATCAATGTGATCTTTTTTCTTCCTCTTGGCATGCATTCAGCTGGGGTCCATAGAAGCACCTTTATGTAACGTAGCACCATTTTTTAATATATTCCTATATATTTAAGTATATGGGACCCATCCCTAGGCATGCACACACTCTAAGACTTAGTTTTCTGGTTGCCATTTCTAAAATTTGTTTCAAACAGTACAAGGCAAGTTATGAATATCCATACAGTACTTTACATGTAGAAGATGAACAAATACAGTTTACATTAAAGAAAGTGCTACCGTACAAAACTTTCTTTTTAGCCTTACTCTAGAGGACTAATAGGACACACCAATGTATTACATTACATTTATGTATTTATACACCTTTTCACATTTCAATTTTCATTTAAACTCTTTTTAAATGATACTATTTCAAAACTTAAATGATTTAAAAAAGAAAAAACAAAACATGATATTTTGTTAGTTTACATTCACATCACAAACACAAAAATTTACAGTAAGACTTTGTAAAAGTTATTGTCATCCCAGACCCAGCTGTGGCATCCAGGTCAATGAGGAGCAGTTATAATTAGCTTGAACAAGATAACTGCTAAAACAAAGCACATGAATGAAAATATACACTCTGCAAAAGTGCTTTAAGGCGTCAGGGTTGGAAACAATCCAGATTTCTTTCCTTGTGTTCATTTACAGTCCAACCACTTCAGGCCTCTTCAAGTGCGCTGTGCTGACAGTGCAACCTCATTGAACAGTATCAGGAGCGTTCCTGCTGTTGAATGCTTCGAACAAAGCCTGTGAATGTACCAAAAAAGGATATTTTCCACTGAAGGCTACACACTGAGGCATGATTTACTCTAAAACGCTTTATTTTACAAATGAGAAGTGTGAGCCCAGGTTTTATACAATACTGTGCAAAAGTCCTAGATGTTAACAGTATGCATACTGTTCAGAGTATAGACATTTGCCCATCTACCAGAAGCCTGGTGGTTCAGTCTTTTTTTATTATAATTATCGTGTCTTTGGAAAGACAGTTCATTATAGAATTGGAAAGCTACCACACCTAGGAGTGAACAGACTATACCGAAAGACCATACAAATACAAACAGAAAACATCCAGGAAAGATTTAAGGAAGAAAGTATTTCCCAATACGAAAATACCTTTGCCTGGTGTAAGCTGTTGAAGTGCTTTTTAAGTCTGTGTACTTTCATACATCGACAAAACTAGAGCAATTAATTTAAGCTTTCCTAAGACCCTTGCACAGTATTCTATAATCTTAGCCTTTATAATAAATATTTTTGACATGGAATTACTATTTTAAAATATGCATATTGCACAGGAAATAGGTTAAAATAACAACTCAGCCCTTGTATTTTCTCCATTGTTGTGAAACAGTTTAACTATGTCAGCAGAGGTTACCATGTGAAGAACTGTAATAACACCTTTATATTTACATCTGTTACATTGTTCGCTGGCTATGACTTCATGAGGACTGCATGTCATTGTGGTATGTGAGGTAAAACTGTTGAACGGAAACTACAAGACTGTTGTTGTAACTGGGCTGGGACACATTTAAGAGCATCATTTATGTTGTAGAAAAACCTTATGCACATTAAAATATTTCTCTTGAAATATGTAATAAAATTATTAGATTTAGGTGATCGGAAAGCCCACACTGATAAAGTGCTTTTCCCTTTCTTAGTTTTTTTTTTCTTTGCTGCAGTGCACTCTTCATTTGAGATCTTAAAAGTGAAAGGGACAGTGTATTGTCAATGAAATAAGCACAAAGGTGAATAAGGTATGATAGTTTAGAAACATAGGATATACAGTCTCCAATGAAACATGTACAAACTATTGTTTCTGGACTTGATGTCTATCCCGTGTGTCCTCACTTCACCTCGCAGCTTTAAAAATGAAATGTGTGCTGTTGCCAAGGCAACAGCACAGACAATCGGCCTGACATGGCCCGTTCACCGAGCTCGCTTTGAATGTTAACACCGCAGTAAACAAACGACTAATCACTGTCACCATAATGAGTTTTATCTGGTAGTTTACGATTCAATTTGTCTTCAGATGAGCTTATAATAACGTATGACATATCTGTATAACAGAGTATTATGAATGATGTGCATTCAACAAGAGGTTTCAACAAAGCCACAGGTTTAACATGAAAATTTCAATGATCTCAAATTTATAAGACTGCAATGTTGATATTGGAGCGATGATTGTCCCATCATGCCAAAGGCTTAAACTGACATGGTCCCTCAACAGATCACGTCTAGCTTAAGCAAAGCAATTAAAGTGCTTATTTAAAATAGATGTTCAAATGTCTAACAACAATGACCCTTATTCGGGGAATGGATTCATTTTATAATTTTATTTACAATAAGTGCTATTTTAATGTCATATATATCGTAAAACTCCATACTCATATATAAGCTTCATACTGCCCAACTTTTTTTAATGAATGAATATTTTTCCAGCTAAAATAAATTGTGCTTAAATTATACTTTATACACTCGCTAAAGCACACATAAACTGAGCAGCTATACATACCTAATCCTGTGCTTTCATGCACTAAAGGCATCAGTTAAAATAAAATAAGTGCCTCGACATGTTCTTCTAACGATAATGTTATTTTGTTCCACCTGAACTCTACAGGGCAGAGTGCTGTGTGGAGCCAGAATAACTATCACAGGCACACAGACCACCCATCGTCAGTTTGTGATACGTGGTTGTAGAGATGGACAATACTGGAATCATTTAAAAACTCTCTAGCTTCATTAAAATCTACACATTTAAAGTAATGGAATCTCTGGAACAACTTGTCATGTTTTCCTCTCTCATTGCAAGTACTGTAAATTTAGGCAGCTGCATTGCACTCTTGACCATGACCACTTTCTCTCTGGGACAGTATAACAGCTTCACAAGTCCTCCCACAAGAACTAGTTGATAGGCTGATCAGCCTCTAGAAGGGATGATTTTGGTTAATAAATGGACGAAGCAGGACCATTTCTCAGAGCTATATTATCACTCATTCATTCTTACACAGTTCTTTAATTGCTCAAGCTTGTCTGCTACGTTTAAAGCACAAAGGTTTGTTATTTTTATCAACAGCAAAGTCATGAGCAGCTGAAATTATCATAGCACCAAACAAGACATAACTATTCAGCGTCCTAATTAAGGGTTGATCCCACGGCTGAAGCCTTTCTTTCTTAGCTGTGTATTTATGAAGCCCAAAATATTAAGTAAAAAATCTTTCAAGTATTTTTCAAGGCTTCATTAAGGCCACTTTGTCAGTGCCTAAATGCAATTTTAGAACCATCAGCTCAGGCATTAATTTCAAAGGGCAAACAAGAAAGCTATTGGTGAGGTCCAATGAGTGATGTATGAAGTCTGAGCTGTACCAGCCAGAATAATGCACAATATCTGTTAAGCTGCCTTATTCATACTAGATAATTTAGATTAACATCTGGCTCTACGATTTAAGAAAAGAAAAACACATCTGCAACATGAAAAAGAATCTTTCATCTGTGCTCAAGTGGCATCATGCATGACAAGTTTTCCCAAAATAAATAAACAATACATTTTAGTAGTCCTCATCTTTTAGAGATTTTTTCGCAGTAATCTCTTAATAAATTCAAATGTTTAAGTTCAAGTATTGTTAGTTGAGGCTTGAATTATTTTGAATTAAATAATATATACAAAGTTGAATAGCTTGGGTTCTACATAAGTTCTTCTGTTAGGAAGAATGATAGTCATTTCACTATATTGCACAAGCAAGCGTTTTACTCAAAGAAGCAGGGCTTTGATTCCACTGGTGTCCTGTCTGACCCCAGTCTGCTCACAGCTCATCATACTTCATGCCACATCATATCTAGTTCAGTAGCCTTTGTGTGGTGCTGAACGTCTATGACCACATCATAATTACCAAGTAGAGCCAGCAGCACAGTGTTTCATTAATCATTGAGTAAATGAAGTTCTAGCTAACATTTGTGTCTAGATTATTTTTTCATAGAAGGATTTTAGGTCAATAAATGTCAAAGGAATGTGAGGTCCTTATGGAACATGGCAGCAGACAGTGGTGCAAAGCAATGTACCTTTAAGATGACTAAAGCAGTCAGGCTGCAGACTGGAAAGGACAGGACTGCTGCATACACCTGCATTCACACTTTTCCATAGAGCAAAAAAAAAAAGGGTCTAGCAGACCCATGTATCATAAGCAAATGATGCAACACCGTCTATGTGGCCTCCACAGCCTATACTGATCATATAATAGGCGACAGACAGGGCCGATCAAGAATTTGAAGTTGATGGGGAAAAGGGCTAAAAGTTGACATTGGCAATACGAAAATTAGACTAGGACGACTTCTTGACAGCTTTTCGACAGATTTAGCAGCCCTTCCAAAGGAGCCTGCCGGAAGAATTAATGGGGGCATTTAGGGACACGATCAGCCAACTCCAAGAGGAGCCTGCGCGGTACAGTCTATTCACAACACGCGTGACATGCAGAGTGCAGCGCACACGTACAGCTCAGGCGTCCTGCTCCTCACTGTCCTGTCGCACATCTGTCCTCTTATCTTTGTGACAGGAGAAGATGCGTCTCATTTCCTCTTCATACCTGATGAAGTTTTCCCCAAAGCGAGCCCAGGCTTTGAGTGGAACCGTGATAGTGTTCCTGTAAGGCTGTCGCACCTCACTAATCTTTAGAAAGACTCCGTACCGGTTAGACCCCACATCAAAGTAAAACCTCTTGTTGTCCACTCGGAAGGACGCAGCCTCTGGGAGCTCGGGCTGGTCTTCATGGTTCCGTAAAGCTCCTTGGCCGCGGTCCTCGCCGTCGTCGTCCCCGTAGTCCTCGATGAGCTGCGACAGCGCGTCTCTGAACTCAATGAGACCCTGCGCGGGCAGCACGATGGTCTGCTCAATGCCCTGGCCATAGTAACCCATCGTGCCGTATCCCTTGCTGACAGTTTGTCGAATGCGAAGGAATCTGCCCCTTTGGTTCTCCTTCAGATCCAAAAAGTACTTTCTGTTGTCCCTTTCTATAAACTCGCTTTTGAGCACACGGTGCGCGTGGTCCTCGGATGCGGCGGAGCCGGTAGGAGACAGCTGCTGCTCCTGCGGTCTCCTGCGCGTGTCCTCAATATTAGGGGGCGCAAGGCTCCCCCGCAGCCCAATCCTGGCATAGTAGTCTATGAAGTCCCCCAGACAGTAGCGCAAAGCCGGGGCCATGGACATGGACAGAGTGAGTTTACTCTTTCTGATGTTGTCATGGCGCCCCCTGCCAATCCAAACCTCTGCGATTTTTAGGAAGCGTCCGCGTACGCTCTGCTTCACGTCCAGATAGAAGCGCTTCTTTTGGATGTCCACGCGCTTGGAGGCCAGCTCCTGGATGTCACTGCCCTGTTGAGGCGGCTGCGTGGAGCCGGTCTGGACGAACTGCTGAGGAGGATATGTTCTTTGAGAAGAAGGATCTGATGCAATCTTACCCCTGACTCTTTCCATGCTTCTGCAACATCCATCAGCCATCATGGTTTATATTCCCCCAGTAAACAGTACAACACAAAGCGATGCCCCCATGCCAGTGACAGCCGAAAAGGAGAGCTAATCCATGCAACAACTGCTGCTGGCTGCGGGAAACAACTCCTATCCTCAAATGACCCGAAAATGGCAGCTAGTTTGGAGTCGTCAGCTGTTCCAGTTTCCTTGTCCTGACGGAAAGGTCAAAGTACACTATTTAACTACTCTCCCGCAAACGTCAAAGCGTTTTCCATCACCTTTTTGCCTAAAAGATACCCCTTTGCTGAAGGAGTCAGAGAAGCAGCCAACCTGAAATGGGAGGAGGCGTCCAATACTACATGAACCCGTTGAACCTATCCACCCCCTCCCTGTCCTGAGAATACCTCTGTTAAAGGAACATGCCGTACACACGCACGCACAGGCGCGCACTAGATTCACACAAAGGCATGTTTAGCCTTTTAAAGACAGCTACACATGTGTTTTGGTCTTAAAATACAAATATTCAATCTGAAGCAAGTCTGTCATTGGACTGTTGGACTGCTTGCTGAATAACATAAACGTGAATAAAGGCGCTGCATCAATTGACGCAGTATTAACATAATGACTCTTAATATATATACTATAAAACTGTGACATTTTTAGTAGTTAGTTTTATTAGGATACAACAAGCATGTTACTACTTACCCAAGGTAATTTGGTTGGATGTGATTTTATTTGTTCCACATCCGCAATTAGTGTATAACAAATCTGTAGTCAATAATATTGAGGAGGCGAACGAAAAAACAGCCTTATTTTAAGATTTTCGTGTCAACTGCATAAAAATTATAACATCAACAAGTCAATGCAAACATTTGTGCATGCAATCACAATGATTTCTCCACAATATTGTTAGAAGTTACCACGGTTTCAGCATGTCAGTGAAGATGTACAGGGCAAATACATTGAGTAGTGTAACACTTTCCATAGGTAACAAAGTGCAGTTAACCTTTTTTTCCAGAAAAAGGTCAAGTCAGTTCAGCTTGCACTGTAAATGCCTCTACAAGCAGTAATGTGCAAAATAAGACTCGGTCTTTTGAATTTGCATTGAAATATTTGACTCTGAATTAAACAAAGGCATAAAAGGCACGTACTATTTTACAATGTTCAGGTTTGAGTTTGTTGTTTTACTGTGGCCTGTAGCCACCCAGCTGAGGCATATAGCTGGAGATCGGTGCTGTTGTCGACCACTCATGGGACTGTGCATCATCAGACTGTCTGTCCTCTGAATCATCTCCCACTGGACAAAAGTCCAATGTCTTTGCCTCTATTTCCACCTGGTTGGGGTTGTCAGAGTTCCCCTCGCAATGACTGAGGCTTTCAGGAGGAAACCGCTGGGACTGTCTGCTGCCCTCTAGTGACAACATGTCTGGATTCTCCTCTGACTCCAAGAGGGGTTGTGTGGATTCAGACCTGGAAAATACAGCTTGCTGGGATGGCAGGCTTGGTGTCTGGCCCTTGTATCCACTGGAGGCTACCACCGAGGAGTACTGGACGGTGCTAGCAGTTGTGTCAGCAATATCACCCCCCTCATCGCTGTCAGACACACTCTGCCGAGGTGAGGACATGCAGGAGGAGCCTCCGATACCGCTGCTGTGCTCCTCAGACATATATTTGTCCTTCTTAAGGGGGAGACAAGCCTTGTCCTCTTCAAACACTGACTTCCCATCACAAATATCCACATCAAGTACGCTGATGCCAGACAGACAGTTTTCACTTGAAGTTTCAGCCTGTTGACACAGGACAAATAACTCATTATATTTGGTTCTATAGGTGAATATAAAATTACTTTTCCAAAAGGAGCTCTCCAGCAAAGATGAAGACTTATTTAGTGGCTGTATTCCAAGTGAAAATACCTTAATGTGATAATCTGGAGACCAGGTCCCAATAGTACTTGCTCCAGGATTTGGAATTTGAGGCCAAAAACTTTCCTTGATGCTAAAAAAAAACAAAAAAAACAAAATTGGTCTGAGTGAAGCTGAGTGAGTGAACTTTATCAGTGACAACTGACCAGTATTAAAATTGTGTCTAATGAAGTAACTGTACAATCCATAAACCCAAAATAGTTATATTTGCACTTACACATCTCTTTTACAAATGCAGATCAGCATGGTCAGAACAACAACGAATAAGAAGCACAGGCTCACTCCGACTACAATGCCCTCAATCTCACCAGGTGCTAAAGAGAGATCAATTAAAACAGAAATTACCATCTGAAAATCAATTAAACAATGGATACAATGGACAGGTGATACTATAATAAGAACAGGGTGATCCAAAAATAAAGAGAAAACTGGGGGCATCTTAATTTCTAAAATGCAGTATCATACAAACAATAATAAATACCATAATCGTGATAATATTATTCAGATTAAATCAGTACAAATGGTAAATAGTCAGAAATTGATAAACCATTCACAAAATATTTAGTGATAAAAACATAATATACAGAAGAAAATAGTCTGTTTTCAGAAGAGAAAGCAAACATGAAGACTATGGACTCACCATACTTGACAGTGGTAAAGGTGTGATTATGGCCATCAGCAAAACCCTTAACGTTTGAAACCCTGATCCATGTGTCGTATCTAGTGTTACGGGTCAGAGGCTTCAGAGTATATGACAGAGTGTCCCGTGAGACTGTGATAGCTGCAAAATGAGTATTAAAATGATCAAGTTTCGATCTATAATATAAAAGATCACCTGACCTAAGTCCATACCTTCAGTTTTAGTGCCATCAGAGTAAAAGATTGTGTAGTTTGAGATAAAGCCTCTCTGCTCGTTTAAGGGAATTTCCTCCCATACCAAATGGACCTCTGTAGATCCAGGTTTTCCATTTAGTTTAACCGAGGGCCCTTTTATCGGAGCTGTAACCACAACAAAGTGTGACTTTAATATGGCGTATTATTTAGTTAAATTCTAAAATAATTATGAATAAAGAAATGTATTGTATTAATTAATTTATGCACAAGTTACCTCCTTGTTCAAAATATGTTTCTACATGTAATGGTTTCCCAATCCATCCAGAGTAAAGTGGGTATACAGACACATTGTACCTAACAAACTCCTCAAGGTTTCCTAAAAAAACAAGTATAAAATATATAATCAACATTTTAATAATAAACAATTGCATTACATTAAACAACACAATAAGCATACCTCGGACGCTAGTCTTCCTAATGCCCTTTTTCTCTCTCTGCCAGTTCATTTTACCAGCACGGGTCCACTGCACCACATACTCGGAAACTGCTGTACTGTTGGGAGAGGTCCATTCGACACACAGTTTTCCCGCATCAGGATATACTTCTAATTTCTGCACTGGAGGGGGCACTGCATTTACACACACAGAAGATACAAAAAGCACTTGTTACAATGGCACTCAGTAAAATGCACTGAGCTACACACAACTTGTCATAGATATGTTCTGTAAACTAAACTATATCAGTGTTACTTGTTACAATATGCACATCAAACTGAAATTCTGTGAATTCACAAACCATTTTCTTTTTCAGGGATCACAATTGTGGCCACTGGAGAGGTGCCTTTTACATTGACAGCAGTGACTTTGACAATATGAGATCTTTTTTCACGGAGGTCAATTTCCTTCAGTGAAGTAGCGTGCTTAGTGCTGCTGTCTGCATTTGGATTAGTGACACGGATTTTCTCCCACATATTTTTGTTTGGAAGTTTTTCCTTGGAGTCTTGAATGCTGATTTGATACTCTATTATCTCTCCATTGGCAAATTCAGGCTCCTGAAAAAGATAAGCACTTATGTATGTTAAACTGTATTAATTATTATTACTTATTTATTTATTTTTGTTGGCATATGTGACAATATGCATATTTTTTCTTTCAATCAAATAAACATCATTCACCTTACTGAACAACCATACTTGTTCTTCATCTGCAGACTCACTTATATGCCAGAGCCAGACATCAGGTTTACTTGCTGGTTCTGTAAAAAAAACAAAACAAAAACAAAACAACATTTATAATGGTTCTTGGGGTTAATTCCATGAAGTGAGCTAAAGCCAAAGCCTGTCTTATTTGGGCAATCCAGGCTTGTCTAATCCTCAATTCCGTTCCATCAAAGTGACTAACCAAAGTTAGCACTGAGTTGCCGTAGTAAAAAACACCCGGCCACAAACTTAGTTGGGACCAGGTTAACTGTCAAGATTATTTTGGCTATGTCTCCAATAACGTCTAAAGAACGTGTGTGGACGCTGCATTCATTAAAAGGCGCAAGTAATATAATGACCATTATTTCATTAAAATTAGCTTACACGTGTGGCTGTTGTGAGAGGCAGAGCAGCTTTTGCACAGAGACACTGATGCTGGTTTGAACTCTAAGAATGAGCTGGATTTCAGTGAGTTCTCAGTTTCCCTGTCAAACCCAAACCGCACAAATATATGCGCTGACTTGATTGGCTACTTCTTGTTACATGCGAATAATTCTATTATAGCTTTACTTTTGCGCACGGCAGCACAAGCTCAACATGTAGAAGGCTACTGCGCATTGGGAAGGGGTCAGGCACCTTTGTTCTCCACATCACTGAAAATTGGCTCAACGTGGAGCTGGAGATGGAGCTAGTTTCAGCTTATGCATGATTTTAGGATAAATCTAGACTTGTTAAGCAACTTTGATGGAATACCCCCCTCAAAGTGATCCTTACTAGATGAAGGTGTTCTTTTTGTTGAGTTGTTACTCCACTCGCTCCAGTAGCCATCCCTCTCATTTTTGCAGCGCACTTGAGTGATATAAACAGTGTTTGGTTGAAGGTTTTGAAGCCTGAAGGATTGTATGTCAATATTTGTGTCTGCCTGAGGCACCTAAAAGTGAAATGAAATTATGTTTCATTATGAACACTTAGTAAAATAACAGTATAATATATAAAAGGTATTAAAAAAAAATACATACATGAGACCAAGTGTGGGAACCATTTGGAGCAAACCGAATTTCATAAATTAAGTACACATGCGTTTTATCAATCGGACGCGTCCAATTTAGAAGGAGCGATGTTGGGAAACTGTCCTCAGAAATTATATTGATGTTCGATGGAGGGTCTGTCTTTACTGAAAAAATAAAACAGATATAGGTCAGAACAGAAGCTGAGATAAACCCTTGTCCCTAAATCCCTCACCTGGCGATCACCTCCTCCTGCTTTCTTTCCAAAAAGAGGAGCAAGCTAGTAGCTTCCTCACAGTAACTCTTTCAAAGCTAACCATAGAAGTCAGATAGGGCTTTCCTGAGTCACCTATTTATGCTGCGAAAGTCTGCTGTTTGGTTAACCTAGCCATTGTATGAGGATTTTGTATTGTCTTGTTGCAATTTTAAAAGGCATTTAAATCCTGATGTAAAAGGTACAAGTTTCATAGTATTTTATGCATTGGATAAACAGAGAGCATTTCTGGATTTGTATGGCACCATCAACATCTTTTGTCAGGGGATGAGGCCAGTCATTTTCCTAATTGGTTATTCTGCCGGGAAATTTTCAATCTATCAAATATACCAGTCATCTTTGTACAGAATCTGGCCTGGCTGAAGAATTCAAGCTTTACTTACTAAATGAATTGGCTTCCATTCTTAGATGCTCCGACTCCACCTTTCCAAGCGCATTCTCTGCTTCTACCCAGATTTCCAGCGTCATAAAACTAGGAAAAGTCTCTGTGTCTATATCCGCGCTGCTCTCAGTTGTAGTCTTATTGAAGACTTTCTCAGTGCTAGAAAAAAGTACATACAAATATGAAACAGAAAAATATTTTGTATAGCTCACAGCAATAGTAACAGTAATACTCACTTAAGAACATGGACATTCAGTTTATAAAATGTGCTGAAATCTCCAGGTTGCTGGTGCTTTGGTTCCCATTCACAGTGGAGAAATTGAGAGATGGACATTTTATATTGAACAGCCTTGCAAGTCAGGTTCTCTGGCTTTTTTGGGAGATCTAATCCAATATAATGAAAGTAAGTTATTACACAAAAATATCACACAAATCCTGTATTGTTGCAACTGGTTAAAACAAAACTTACAGCCTTTTTTTAAGTTGATGCCGTGGTAATATTTCCATCTGTCGATTTTAACATGTTCTGAATTTTTTGGGATAAAGCAGAAGAGCCACCGAGAGGTTTCGTTGGTGACTGTGATGGTAACATTAAGGGCAGTCTCACTGATCTTTGTATACTGTTCTGGAGGGATTTCTCCCTTAGCGTACTTCCAGCGTAAGTCATCTGCTGTAACTTCAGTTGTGTTTTTGATGAAACAGGTTGCTGTGAAATTTGTTCCAATCTGCAGCTCTGGCTTTTGTGGGGCAGTCACCAAGTACTGTACACTATCTAGAAAAACAGAAAATAGATCTGAGGTACAAAGCATAACCCAAGACGCACTGTGTAGTAATAAAATGCATGTGCATATAATAACAGTTCCACTAGAGGGCACTAAACCTCTTTCTGTCCTTGTTCAAAGTCAAAAGAACCAACATGTGAACAGAATCATTTTCTTGCGATTTGTAATTACAACTTCACCTTATATGCTGCTTAGTTGATCAAATTTATAAAAGCTGACCAAATGTTTGTAGATCACAGCAATCATTTAGGAGCAGTTAATCCTGTAGCAGTAAACTCATGTGGTTTGGAAAGGAGGCAAGATTTTTGAGAAAAAACATGGGTTTTATTGTGTGTTTAATGAAAACGTATATATAAACTGTTTCTTCATCGTAATTAAAGCTATATTTACAAAAAAAAAAAAAAAAAAAAGAGAGATGAATCACAAGGATTTTTTGCCCAGACCTATGCTTCAATGTATACTTAGTATTTCATTAAGGATGCTCTAGGGTTGAATGGAGATATGGCAGCCCACTATTTTTTTATATTCAAGAACTAATCCACTTAATTCACATCAAGTCACCTCAAGAGGATTTGTATTTTAACGCACAGAAATTTAAGCACGAAACAACTAGTCAAACAAGTCCGTGCAGTGTTTTCAATGAAAAAAATTCACCTTCTGTAAGTAATGAAGATCAATCTAAACATGAATGTAGTTCAACTAAAACTAAAGCACAATTGTACAAAATTACTGTGGAATATAAATACTGACCTTCGTGAGAGGCGATAGCAGAGGCCAACCAGGCCAACACAGCCAGCTGCACCACACGTACAGCGCCCATGGTCCCGAAACACTGAAAAACACCATTAACAGTTGTATCTAACATGTTTCAAGCCTGACCTGTCCCTTCTACACGTAAAAAACATTGATGTCACATATTAACGTACACGTGGGCTACTGTTTCCACACAGTTCGTGATGTTTTAGAAGAAACTATGGTCGAATTTGCAGTAGCATTTCCAGCGCTCGTTTGTGTCGCAGTTGACGCCATGTTGCTCGTGTAGTTAAATGTAAATAATCTGAAGTTACTTACCAACAATGTCGAGTAGAAAATCTAAATTATCATTTTTCGTGTGTAATAAATAGATAATATACGATGTCGGACATTTCGTTTGGACATTTGAGCCTATTCTGACCATTGACGGGTTAGGAGCGTAGTCCCACCCATTTCCCGTCAGAGGAGCCCGCCTCTGTCTCTACTGTTTATCACAGCCACATTTTTCTGATTTCTAAACGCTGTGTGGACTGGACCATGTCGTGGACCAATAAAATCCCACATCCACGTTAACAGTGCTGTACTTTCTTTACAGATCTTCAGAAGACTGATCAGAAAACATGTTATTGTTGTCTATTATGGGGATGGGCCGAGGAGACTTCACCACGTTCACTTCCAGTATGTCTCCGCCCCCTCACGATCTGGCAACGGCCCAAGCTGTGCACAGGACACTGCTTCGTATAGTGTAAATAAATGGACAAAATAAATAGTTTGATAATTTGTCAGGATAAAGAGACATGTAACATCAATATTTGAGCTTATAACTATGTTATAGGCCTAATGTTCTCATTATTGGCTCAGACAGAGTTGTTTGTAGATTTTTGCATGTTTGAGTAATACTGTAATGTCCTGCATTTGAACCTCGGGGCTCAGAAAAAGTATTTTTCACCAAGCCCCCATCTCCGCCCACTGCTCTGTACGTGAACAGTTTTCAACAATAAAAAATACGTATAGCCCAAAAAATAATTGTTGCTGCAGTGAAATTTAATTTTGAAAAGATTTGGATAAGTTTGCAGTTTTGGACATAGTTGAGGTTTTAACCCTTTAAAGTTCAACATTGCAGTATATAAGTATATAATGAACTGAAGTGGAATAATAATCTACATACTAAATGCCCAAAGAAAAGCATATGCTATTTCATCTCATCCACCAGTCCTTATTCATTAAGGTTTTTGGACTTTTTTGTTGTTATGTTGTTTGTTTATTTCTATTTCTTTTAAGAAAATGATCATGTTCATGCGATTACACAGCTGGTATATTGTTATATGTTTTTCCCAATGAGGTATACAATTCCTATAAATAAATACACATATTTCAGACAATGCTTTTATTGTTTACATTAATTAAATCTCCCAGTCGAGTGCTGCAATACCAAGGATAATATTTGGTCTTCCAGAATTATTTCAAACAAAATGAAACCACAGACAATTGAGGATAGTAAGACATGAGAGTGAAGGTGAGCACTAGGATTCCAATCGGGATCTTGTTTGGTCTTGTTACATGGTTTATGTCAGACATCTATAGGTTGTTAAGCTCCATGAGAGTTTGGTCCAATACCTGGTGCATTTCCAAGTTTTCTTCTTTGGCTTGGGCCAGTTTCTCTGGAAAATTGGATAAAGCTGCATCATTTAAGAGACCTGTATAGACTGGCTTTAAAACATCCAAATAACAATTCAGTCTAGACTGACTCAAACACTGGTTTACCGCTCTTTATATTGTATATTTAATGTCCTTTGTGTTTTGTATTAAATCATTTGCTTATATATTTCTCTTGCTCAAACATTAAGTTAGATACTAATGGGTTCTAACTCTATATATATATATATATATATATATATATATATATATATATATATATATATATGTAGTTTTAAGGTTATATGTACCCAAAGCACCTGTGCTGTGTAGGCATCTTTATTAAGGATCCTTCAGGTGTAGTAACTACTTTATTTATACGGTAATGCTAAGTAATTAATAAATAATTTGTTCAATATGGATTAAGTCTTTCTTCATGCTTTAGTAAGGCTAATTAGTGTATAGTCATTTTTAAGTTAACTCATTAAACCATAACTAATTAACTTAATGATACAGAAAGAAAGAGCCAGAAAAGGGAGAGAAAAGAAACAAGGTTTAAAAAGATTTATTACAGATGGCGGAAGAAACATTAAGCAATGAGAGGAACAAGAAGAGTAGAACGTGTCTTTCAGAGCATGTGGCCATAAGTGCAGTGACTCAGCCATCTGCGGTAAAGCACTTGTTGAGTAAGACAAAGGTAACAGAAGAGTTCACAGAAGAGGGGGGGGGTTTCAAAACTAAATGTGGAATGAGACAAAACAAGAGTACGGGAGGACAGCTGTGGACAGGATGCAGCAGGAGGAGGACAGAGGAAGTTACACCATAGTCATATCGTTAAGAGCCAAGTCCAACTCCTCACTCAAAGCCTTGCCCTTCAGCTTCTGAGCATACACTTCATCTGCAGGACACACAAACAATCAAAGAGAAGCACACACCAAGAGAAGAGACATCAGGATAAAGGACAGAGGGCAGAAAGGTTTAAGGACATTTATAGATTAAATATGTCTGCACAACTAAACAAAATAAATAAAACTTCAAATAAAACTGGTTCTTCCAGACTCCTTTGAGCCTATAACAGTTACTGTGTTTTACCTTCTAGATCGTCAATGGTCTTCTCCAGTTTGGCCACAGACCTCTCAGCAAACTCAGCACGAGTTTCAGCCTAAATAAATCACAAATATGTAAAAAGTGTGCAAAGTATCACAACAAGACACTGAAAGATTTGAAACTTACTTCTTTAAGTTTTTCAGTGAGAACCCTAATTTCTTCTTCATATTTGTCCTCCTTTTGTGAGTACTGAAATACAAATTAACAAAACAGGATCAAAGAATAAATATTATTTTTGCATTAACAGGAAAACATAGTGTTTTTCATAATAATTACTGCACAGGGCATATGCAATATTACACAATGCAAGCCATTTCTACAGTATTTCACAACAGAACAGTGATTCCCAACATGGGTCTCGAATCTGCCACTAGGGGTCACAAGAGGAACAGAGAGGGTAACCAATAGTTTTGAAAAGGAAGTGAAGTGAAGCTAGCGCATTGCAGAGATCACATAATGTTGTAGAGATTAGCTTGGTTTCTAATTCATTATACAAAAAATAAATACAAATATATTTTACTTATTTTTTTTCTTCAGGAGATTGGTACTGTTGTCAATATGTTCACTGGAAAAATATATGTCTCGAATATATATCCCATGTGAAAGAAAGGGGTTGGGAACCACTGTGTTTGTTTTGTGTGCATGTTTTGTTTCTTTAATGCTACTTTTATTTTTATTTTTTTTAAACAGAGGCTGTACCTTCTCAGCCTGGGCCTCAAGGGACTTCAAGTTGTTGGTAACATTTTTCAGCTCTTCTTCAAGATCACCTGATTTACTATTATTTTAGGAAGAGAGAAAGCCAACAAAAGGGAAAGACAGCAAGTGAAGACTAAAATAAGAGTAATTCAAACATGACTAACTCTAGTACATGTTAAATGGAGGAACCTGGTCATGCAGTGCTCTACATTACTGATATCTTTATATTAATAATACAGATTATTTCATTATTCAATGCTTTTTAAGATTTATTAAATATGCAGTGTAGGGCTGCACAGTATGTGAAAATACGGCAATGTTTGATAACCATGTTTAGAACTGCAATAACTATACAATTGTGATATTTTAAATATACTTAATTAATAAAACAAAAACATTCATGCCTTATTTAGTTGTCAAACTCTGTGAACCAAGTTCAAGCAAGGCCAAATTGAGACTATTTTGCATTTTAATAATAATTTTAAAAAATCTGTCAGATGATATTTAGTTTCAGGCATTATTATTGTAATATAAATATTTTGTTTGATATACTGCACAGCCCTTGTTCAGTGTTGAAAGTGAGAACAGAGAGTTGAAAGCAGGGGCAGCAGGTCATGGACAGGTGGTTTCAGTGAGTAGATGAAGGACTTGTACCTCTTCCTCTCCACACATCATAGCCTTCAAATTCTGGTCCATGAGTCCAAGCTCCTCCTCCAGCTCCATCACACGACTGCAGCATTTAGTTTACAGCCAAGTGGGGTTAGTTTCGAAAGCAGTCATATTCATACAGACATACATTGAAAAACACAATCCACAAAAATTACATTTGTTCATTAAGCCACAAGAAAAGTGAAGGTGGTTAGCATACATGTTAATTTAGCATGATTATTTTTTTATGTGGGCTCTAGTGACAGTGTAAGTTTCACAGCACAAGTATTGACTTACGCTTCAGCAACTTCAGCGCGCTCTTCAGAACGCTCTAGATCACCCTCAAGGATCACCAGTTTGCGAGCTACCTAAGGACAGAAAAATACACCAGAGTCTATTTTCAGTTTCTCCCTTTCCTCCATGTAAAATAATGTTACAAGTGTAATATTGTTTAAGGGTAAATACTGCAACAAAATAGTGCAATATGTGTATTGGTATTAAAATGTCTATTTTACCACAATTGTTCATTAAAACCATTCAGGTAACATTCACCACCAACCACTTCCACACTATCCCCCACCTCCTCATATTTGCGATCAGCCTCTTCAGCGATGTGTTTGGCCTCTTTAAGCTGCATCTCTTGGATCTCCATTTTCTCCTCATCTTTGGTGGCTCTGTTCTCTATGACCTTCATTCCTCTGTTTGAGTGAAAGAACAATTTATTTTTAAAAAGGTGTTAAAAGTTTGGTTTTAAAAGACTCTTTCAGACATGTTTTCAAATTAGTTGTTATACTTACATGCAATTCAGAGGTCACTAACATCACTACTATTAACTCCAGTCGAGCATGAATTATAAACTTATGTTCCAAATTGTTTGGATGCATTCATTGGAATATACATTGACTATTTATGTGCATTGGACATGTGTTGATATCAGGCACTATAATGGGTCGAGCACCTTTCGCTCTCATCTGCAGCCTTTTCAGCCTCCTCAAGCTTCTGAAGGGCAGTGGCCAGCCTCTCTTGAGCTCTGTCCAACTCCTCCTCCACCAGCTGGATACGTCTGTTTAAAGAAGCCACCTCAGCCTCGGCCTGCATACAGCACACAAACAGTTATAGTGGTCAATTTCTGAACAGTTGCTAGAACACTCCCATTAAATTAAGCACATTATAGTGATAGATTAATACTATTATCTTAACAGGAAAAAATGTCTCCTATATATTTGATTTAGCCTGCAATATATCATCTGTCAGGACAACTAAAATGCAATACCTGTCTGGGGCTGGGGACACTTCTCCAGATCACCATCATAGAATAGCCTATCTGACAAAAGTGAACTGTCTGAGCATCTTGAAGTGTTGACTGGTAAGAAAACGTAGTACGTGGGGAATTGTGTGTGATTATAGGCCTATATCTTAAAGGTTGCAACCCAAATAATGTGTTACTCAAAAATATGCTCACATATCGGGGTAGCTTATTTGGTTTGGGATTACACACGTTTCGATTATTTAACATAACCTATATTAATATGAGCCCCCATCCACACAGTGTTACCGTCTCTCTGGCCTGTCTCTCCATTTCTGCCTCCCTCTGAATAACCTCAGCTTGGTCCTCCGCATCGTACGCCACTTGTTGCAGTGACAGGATTTTCTTGCGCACAGAGTCGACGGATTTAAAAACCGCCATGAGGCTGAAAAGTTAGATTTGGCGTTACTTTTGCGGCTCTAAGCGGCTCCGTCGGCAAGAGGAGAGTTGTGTCACTGGGTTACCATGACAACGCGGTCAAAGGTCGCTGTGCATTTCATTTCCGGTTCTAAAATAAAATCGTCGCAGTTTTGTTGTTTTTTTGTTTTTGCTGGCTTTCCTGTTGAATGCTTGTATGATTAAAAAGAAATAAGATACGGATGTCAGATAAAAGGTAATTTGAATTTTAGAAGGCAAAACGTAGTATTTGGTCATTGCATTTCTGGCCTATGTGCTGCTAAGAACTATAGGGAGCAAGTTAAGGTAGGCTAAGATCTTATTATAAGCTTTTTTTTTTTTTTTTTTTTTAAATAAAGGTTTAAGTTATTATCCTGATCCATGACCTCAGTCCAAATTTTCCCATCATACTGTTTTTGTTTGTTTTGTTTTGTTTTTTCTACAAAATAATAGTGGCTTATAATAAACAGCAATACAGAGAATAGTGTTATTTAAAAAGGCTACATTATAGTCATTTTTAGAACCACTGAAATGTTGTAGGCTACAGCACGATAATGGGCTTGTGCAGCGTACGTGATCATGGAGTCTTCATAGGCTTAGAATCTAGTGTGTACCTTTCTATATGAGTTATGTGCTGGACTAGTGGGGAAGCAGGAGGTCACTAAAGTAAAGATTTTCACACATAACCCAATTGTTTGCCATTCCACCCCCACAGTGTTGCTGGATCTTTTGGCAAGACACCACACCGTACACATAACAGCACGTGCCTGCCTATGTGATTTCAGAGGTTGTTGGCACCTAAAGGCTATCATATGTTTGTCAGTCTGAGGATATATAAGGAGCTTATAACCCAACATGTTCTAGCATTTGTTTAGTGAGTGAGCATAATAATTTGATGTGAATGCCAAATTTAAGTATAGCAGGTTAAATTTGACCAAATACACATTGTCCTTAACCTCGACAACATTTATGCCAAAGGTTATGTTATTGGGCTCGCTCACCATTCAGTTTTATTGGTGGTTTTGAGATTCTAAAATGTGATGATTTCCTTTGAATACATTTTACTTTTCCATAAAATATCCATTAGTGACTAGACCCTAGAAAAGCTGCATTTTAACAATTTTAATTTTAGCTGCACTTAAATATTCCCCCGTAGAATGTAATATAATTATTTTAACATTGATGTCAATTCCACAAAACAATTTTTTTTATTTTATTTCTGTGCACTTAAGTCATATAGGCTAGGTTTAACTTAAAGTCACAGAAGTGCATGCATTTTTTAAATAAAGAGGATCAAACGTTACTGTCCCACTCTACACATATTCATCCGATACAGTTTCCAAGTCCAATTAATGCATAGCCCTTGTTGGAGACCATCACACACATCTTCATGTAACAAAGTAGACGTAAACAAAGTCCCGGCCTGCCACTTCCTTTCCTTCTTTGGTAACATCTCGGTAACAGGACGGTCCCTATAGCCTTTTTTGGCCATAATAAAAGTCCCTTCTCCTCTTGGTTTTGCCTAAGACTGTTTTAGTTTATCACCTCTCTCTCTTCTTCCTAAAAACGTCAATATTAAACACATTTCCCATCTATAGTTATTTTTGTTTATTTGAATTATATAGACCTAACTGATATTGTGTAATAGTGTGACCCTTGTGATACTACTTTGTTTTTTCAAGCTTACCTGTTGAATTATTTACCTGTTGATTTCTCATGAGTGAAGCTAGCAGATTACAAAAGATTTAATGTTAACCCTGGTATAATTAGCCCCTCACTCACATCTGTAGCCTTTTTCTCCGCCTGCTCAAGCTTTTCTTGGGCATCCTTCAGGGACTCTGAGTATTTGTCCAGCTCATCTTCCACTCCCTTCAGCTTCTTCTGTAAACCCAGCAGCTCTTCCTCCAGCTAGACCAGGAAACAGGAGAAAGACACACAAAAGACAAAACACTTAAGTTTGCTTTACAGAGACATCAATGCAAGTACAACAATTATACTTACACATCTCCTTTATGACACTGACTATGACGTTTTATCCTGACTGGTATGCATTCAATTACATGATTATTTGGCTTGGGCTGTTTTCTAAAAAATAGTTAATAACATGATTGTTTATTTGTTTGATTAACTGAGAAACTGAACTAGATTAACTAATTTAGCATATTGTAATCTCTCATTTTATATGATGAGAGGAACCATATAATTTACAGCACTCGGTAATTGTCGAGTACATTGGCAGCTTTAAAATACATAACACCAGACTTTTAAATGTCCCTTGAACAAACGTCATCCCCTCACTGTCTGCCCAGCCAGTATCCATGTAAGGCCTCGGAGTCTCAAATAGCCTGACAGTTCTGATCCCACTGTCGGCATTGTGGCAGCAACCAAACTCTATGATGTCTCTTTGTGCAGAGCAACAATCCAAAGAAGGCGGGGGTCTTAGGGGATCACAGAAATAGACCTGCTGGTATATGGTGATCCCAAAGAGAAGTGATTGCGGATGCATTGTAAAAGCTATGCAATGGTCAACCATCCACTGGGAACAAAAGCTATGTGGGCAGTTGAATAGTTGTCTATGAATAGATATTATTCACATTGCAACTGTGAACATTGAGAGGACAGCAGGTCATCCCACAGACTTGGGTACTGGAAAAAAGGCATACGTTCAAAAAGCAATGTTTGCTTGTTTTGTTGGTCTAGTGATGGAAATCACTTCATTCTCAAAATAATGCTTTTGAGTGATTAAAATCTAGACGTTAAAAAATAACTCCGAAATCACAACAGATAAACAAAAGAATCACAAAAGAAGCCAACTTTTTAAACTATATCTTAAGTGAGCTGTTATATCCTAATCTCGCTCTTGTCATTATACATTAGAGATTTATAGTCTAATTTAAACACATTTTCCTGTATAAGTCCTTGAACGAATCTCCCTCTATAGACGCATTCAGGTGAGATGTGCGCTTTGCGGGCCCCACCAGTTTGCACTTGTCCTCTGCTCCTTTCTTGTCCACCTCTGCTTGTTCGGCTCGATCTATGGCATTCTCCTTGTCCAACTTCAGCATCTGCATTTTCTTCTTGATGGCCTCCATGTTTGCTCAGATTCTGTGATTCTACCAGAAGAAAAATACGCGGAGCGCTGGGTTATCCAGACGGAGACAGAGGCTGAGGTCCTGGCTTGTCTGAGAGATCTTGGATGGAGTAGTAACAGGAGGAGTCCCATACTTTTCCCCCACTCATCCTCACGAGGACATTGCCCTTATTTAGTCAGCGATTATAGTTCAGCCTCAGTGGGACGTCTAGTTTGCGTGTATAAATAAATCCACCGAGAACAATTTGAAGCTGGGGAATGTTGAATGAATCAAAAACGAAACGTAGAACGTGCAAGAGAAATAATTTGGACTAAAACTTTTCCTCCATTATTTGGACCTTTACCTACAGAAAGTGAGATAGAAAAACCTTCAAATATTCAAATCCGTGGAAATTTTGGTTGTAGTGTATATGTGTATAAAATTTACAACATGCAATATAGTAGATTAACACTGCACAGTGTTTATGAAGATTGTCTTTATTGTATAGAAATCTTAGATTTATGCCTCTGATGTGGCGCTGCATTTTACAAATACACATTTTGCCATGTGCCTCGTTTGTTCCAATGGAGCATTTTGGTCTTTAAGGCGTACACTTTTTAACAGAGAAACCATACGTAATCAAATACATTTACTTTTACATTACACAAGGCTTGTGGTACTGTAAAACATTACAGTAGGTATATGAAACACCGATAATAACCTAAAGACAGTCAATACAAGTTTAAAGTTAAATATATGGCTTTGTGGTTTGTATGTAGGGACATTATTATATTCTAGAGCTCATTGTACTAACTAAATGCTTAGCCTGTCATGTTATAGAAACCTCTTAATATATTTCATAAGTCTTAAAAAATACTTTCCAATCTGGTGTTTCATTGCATAGTTAATTATTGCTAATATAGACAAACATAGTCATTTAATTTAACCTTTCAAACAGTATGACAAGTTGCAATCTGAATATCGTTACTGTCTGTGTCTTAAAATAATACTTTCTTTTGTGTGCATAGTTCATTTGCATAAAACATTAAAGCACTGATTGAGTTACTCAAAACATTTACACAGAGAGATAAATTCCAATAGAAAAAGTACTACACTAATGCAAAACATTTGAAAGAGTTAACATTTCAGAGATATGTTCATACAATCTATGAATGAATAATGCTTACATTGTATAATTGTTTATCAAATCGCTCTAGCCATGGTTTGCCCATTACATATCCATTATTTTTGAGTTGAAGCATAGAGTCTATAGCAGAAAAAGGACAGTGTCTCGTGGATCATCATTGAATGTTTTCTCTGCCCCATACTTGCTCACTGGTCCTCGCCATCCTCTCGCAGCTCAGAGGGGAGGAACTTGTACTGCTGTTGTCGGATCATAGCCAGCTTTTTCCTGGCTTCATCCAACTCCCTTTCTTTCCTCAACATTTCCTCCTGAGCGGCGATGATCTGTAAAAAACATTTTTTTTACAGTTCAATATATATGGAAAATATTTCACCGGTTAAAGCAATAATTTGAGAGTTGAACTTACCTGAGCTATCCCACCAACCATCTTGCTCTTGACCACCACAGCCTGGTCATCCTCGGCTTCAAAAGCTGCTTTCTGTGCAGCTTTTACCAAGTTGTCAGATGCCCTCTTCACAGCATTTCCAGCAGCCTAGCAACAGGTTTTATGACACACATTCATTATGAGTTCTGGCTACTTGACAAAGCAGGACATTTCAAACAAAATACTCAAAAGTGTAGTATAGGCTGCAGACTTGTGGCAGCAACAACAGGCCCAGGAAAGGAAATGTTCACTACTAACACAGCTTTTTTTCTCCAGTGTCTGAGAATATCTGTAAAAGGCAAGAGCTGTCTGCTGAACAGCACTCAAAGCCAAACATTTATTTCATTGGACCACTTCACTCCAACAAAGAGGGACATTTTCTCCTTTTGTGGCTCGGGGGGCTGAGCTAAGACAGTGCGTCCTGGTCAGGCAAACTTCACTAAGAACACATCAGCTGGTTCATCTTTGCCAAGAATGTTGCCGTTTGTCCATCTCTCATATTCAATACAATAACACTGTCAAACTTTCTCTATTCAAAAGGCAACAAGTCTAAACAAACAGTGAAAGCATAAAAATTATTACAGTTATCTTTTGTCGTCATTATTACTGGCATTTGTACAGAACTACCACTGAAAATTATTTCAGTTTTAAGTGTGTTTGTTGTTGGTTCAAATGGAACATAATAATCAACAGCACACTTGATAATTGTAGCCTTAAAAAGCATCACGGCAAAGAGTGAAGAGAGCAAATGCTGCTGCTGAGAGTAATCATAGATCAAGGCTAATGTTTCCAGCTCAAGGTGCCATGGTCTGATTGGTGGATTGTTTCCAGAGGGCTCATAGACATAAATGTATGGGAATTACTGTGGTGGCAGCTGCAGGCCTAGAAGAGGAGGAGATAAGCCACTGCTGATTGGACCAGTGAATATGAGCTGGGCCCGGCAGCCTGATGTGCTCACCACTAGAATACATCAGGCATTAAATATAGTGTTTTGGACTGACTGCATTCACTACAAATAAAAGGTCACATAAACAGTAACTGGTGAAACTATTGGTGAAAGTATTTAACGCCAATGTGTTAGGACAAATAATTAGTTAGCTGTTTACACTGTTCAATACTGTCTTCATAATGCTCGGTTATGTATTTATTACAGAGTGATTTTAAAAGAAAAGCTGGTCACTGTGTCAAAGTATGTGATTATGAAGGTACATATTTTAACAATCCAACACTCTACTTTTTAATACAGTTGTATCTGTTGACAAACACATTGTTAATAATTATATAACTAAGAACTTATCTAAAAATGCTTAACATAACATACAAATTTAGCACAAGATCAACTTTTCACAAGGACTTCTGTTTTGTTTGCTCAGCATGTCATGTAGTATTATATAATCACTGACGCATAAGTATCATACTTGTCAGAACGCATTTGTTAGTATTAAATGTCAGATTGACTAAGCAGGATACAGGGGTTTTAAGACAACTTCGACCTCAACATTAACTTTCATGCAACATTTTTGCTGTGGTTCCCTTTTTTTTTAAACTATTTTCTCCAAAAGGAAGTAATTATCATTCATCAAAAGTTTCTGCTCAAAACTTCTGCTTCAAGGCAAGACAAAACAAACTGAACAAGACTGAATCGGTTTGCTATATGAACATACAAATGTTTGGATATACCAAAGCATTACATAGCAACATGTACTACAGTATCAGTGGTGCTTTTCTAGATATAAATACACTGCTAACCTGTAGCCTCTTCATGGTCTGGGAGTCCTGGTCAGCCTTGACCTTGCAGGCCACCAAAAGCTGGGCAGTGGAGGCTGCCACTTGCTTAGCAGAAGAAATGAGCTTCTCCTCACTGGCGTGGCCTTGGACTGCAGAGTTAGCCGCCTCACACAGATTGTTAGTTGCCGCCGCAACCATACGAGCCTGTGAAACGAACAACAGTTCAGGTGGTTTTCTGTTGACTGATGTTTCACAATTAATCTTGATATTTAACTAACTTACAGCTGAAATAAGGCCTTGTGACCACTGTCCATCATCCACTGCATTGGCAGGAATTGCTCCAACCTACAAACACATAAAAGCTTAGCCCCACATGAGTTAGATGGTAACACAATCAACATATTTAGGTAGTTAATATTAAATGTGTTCATTTTTAAATATTATATTCTTCCTTCTTGGGCTGTTGTGTTATAGTCAACAGTATATTGACAATTTACTGCCTAAATTGGGTAATAAAATATTTTAAAAATATATGTGCATAATAATCCATTAATTATAGAAAAGTATGATATTTAAGAGCTGCGAAACATAACTTTGTGATAGTGTGGAAGTGTTTTTAGCACCACATCATGGTGTGAGGTGATTAAGACATACCTTTCCTTGTGCCACCAGCTCCCTCTGCGCGGCTGAGGCAGCTTTGACCAGGGCACTGGTGGCAGCTGCAATAGACTTGGCTGCTTCAAGTATTTGTTCCTCAAAGTTCAAGCTCTCGTCCGCCTCCTGAGTATGAAAGGAGACTTTTAGTCATGTGAGGAATTTCAAAACAGTATGGGCAAACAAAGCCTCAGGCTGGAGAGCTAACAAGGTAAGGACAGGTACAGTTTATCGGTGTGAAGTGTGAAGAGGTTAGACCCTAAACATTTGACCCTGTGCTGAGGTTAAGAAGCTCACTGTCAAGACTACAGCTCTGTAAAAAGCTCTATGACCTTGGGTTTGGTCCTTGGCCTCAGCTGCTCCAGTTTCTTGGCAGCGGCTTCAATGGCTGCGGCTGCTCCTAGCAGTTCATTTTCTGCAATAACAGTGGGATCCTCGGGATCCACCCACTCAGTACCTGGATTAAAACAATAAAATTAAAATCACAGAAACCACTAATACATGCATTCTATTTATGAACATGCAATATTTGTTAGCTACAGTTGAAACAATTGTTCTTGTCATCAAGTGTAAAAAAAACGATATATTTATTAGAATTATGCAATTACCATATTCTATTACTGAACTGAATGTACTAAATTGTACAGTATAGTGTAATGTACGAGGTCATGTTATCATTATCACAACATAAACTTGAATGACGTATTGGGCTTCCAACTGTGATCCAGCAGGTTTCAGTTGCTCATAATGTCTTTAAACGGCGCAGGGACTCCTCTAGGGTGATGGGGAATTTCCTGCCTCCATCTGACACATGATCGTGCCTTGAATCACACCAGGTATGTGGTACTTTAGCTTGAAGCAGGAGACCTCACAGCATCGCTGTCGGAAACTGTAGAAGTCTACAAGGGACACTGCCTAATCCCTCTTCAAATTACTGTCAGAGTAATTTGCATCCATGACTCTAAATCTGTTTGGCTTGTTTTGAGCAAACCTAGGTCCAACTTCTAGTAGGAATATTTACACTATAAATCTATAATAAATCAATATGTTATATTTGTTGTATTTAGGCAACAGTAGAGGTGTGAAGTCAGATACCTTTCATAGCCTCTGCCGCCTGGATAAGCTCTGTGACCGAGTTTGCCACTTTCTTTGAGTAGTTGGCCAGCTGCTGCTTCAGATCATGCGTGGGCTTTTGGATGATCTGTGATAATAAACACAGAAAACAAATCAATCACTTAAACATAAAATGGTGATACTTTTTGCACAGAAAAAATGTATGGGATGAGAAACTGTATGGCCAACTTTTTGTTTAACCAAATACAGTTACTATATATACACACACAATGCAGACCCTGATCTTATAGCATGATATTTTTCAGTCTTCATATGACATATTGTTTGATCAGTTTTCACCTTTCTTTTAGTATCAATTTGAATAATGGCCGAAGTTCACTCACATAAAAGGGAGATATTTTGCAAAATCAATTTCTATGAGCTTTTAACAATGTTATAACAACATTTCTGTATTGCCCTTTATTTATTATTTTTTTTATTTATTTTATTATTGCAAGTACGTTCAGAGCCACAGTGACCACATTTTTCAACATAAGATACGGATAAATAAATTCCCGCTGCTTGTTATGGTGAAATTTCATTATGAAGAGGTGGGGTCTATCAGTTCTACTGTTTTAAACAAAAAGTCAATGAACTTCTACTATCAAACCGTTTTAACTCAATATTGTGGTTTACAATGAACAAAATGTAAAATCATGATTTGTGTATGTTATAGTGTAGTACTAAATACTCCCACAAAAGCACATTATGTCACTTTTAATTGAATTATAATGTTAACAGAAGCCAATGACCTCAGGCTCTCTAAGGTTGATATACAGTTTATATTCAGGTTGGAGAAGAGAGTGACAGGTGCAGAGTATTAACAGGGCTCGCTGCTGCCGTGCCTGGGTTTATCCTGATGCGTTGTCATGAGAAAATAAAGTTCAGACGTAACAGCACAAGAATGCATGCCACAAGCCAGACACAAACTTACACACATAGAACAGACATAGAATACACAAACTCAAGTGTGCCAACTTACTTACTCCACATGATTTACTGCAGCAATGAAATAATGCAGTTAGAAAAAAGTCCATGCATGTTATAATTATTACTTTTCATCCTTAGTATTTATCAATTATTATCTTGACATAATAGAACAATAAACTTTCAGGTCCCTAGAAATAGCATCACTGTTCTGCCATATTTGCATAGGTTATACGTGTCAATGTACCTTGGCCTCAAAAGCATTGTAGGGGGGCTGCCAAGGGTTTTTCACACAACGAGCAAGAAAGAAAAATAGAGTTTTTAAATCAACTTTACATAAGGTATTTGCTTATTTTTCTTTATATTAGTATTAAGTCCACAGGAATGTGTTGTTTTAACATCTTATCTAAAGAGAAAACATTACATATTATTTTATATGTAGTGCAAAATATTATTAGAGGGGCCCAGTGTGATCTTCGCATAGATAGGGGGGCACAGCAGACTTTTGGAATGGCTGATCTAGGGAAGCAGCCACACTTCAAACACAGGTCAGTAGTGATGTCTACTCACCGGCTTGCACCAACATCAATGAGTCACAGGTTTAATGAGATTTAACAGAGCAGAAAAGAAAAAGAAGAACTTGACATGAAAACAAGGAAAGTAGTAAAAAGTGTGAGCACAGGTTTAAAATAAGACAGACAGCAGGTATATGAAAGTGTAATAGTTATTGTTTCAAAAGTTGTCTTACCACCAACACATGCTCCAGAAGCCCCAAATATCCAGTGGCGCATTCATTGCCATAGCGGAGGGCTCTCATCTGCACATCCCTGTTGACCTCTGGATGATAGGCAGCCTCCTATAAGAGCAATACAAACATATTAGATCCATATGATAATGCGTTGTTCCGTAGCTCAACTCTCAGACCCACGTTAGAGTGACTATGCCAAACGATCAGATGTGTGTTAGATTCAGTCTTAAAACTAAATTATTTTGCTTTTTATTTTATATTCTGTCACTTAGATGCAGTATAACTTCTACCTACATCAGCTACTTAGGACTTCTACCAGCTGTTTAGGAAGTTTAGTTGCTACTAGGGATAATACATACACGTATAGTACACACTAGACCAAAACCCTCTGACCACTTTCTAAAGTTCATTACTATCTGCATTTATAATATGTATTGTGTACCTTGCAGGAGTGCAGCATATCAGCAATGGCTCTTCGGCTAAGGTTAGCTGTGGCAATGATGTCCTCTTGACGACATGAGTTTCCAGCTGCCACTGCCTTTGCTGTTGCCATGGTAATTCCTTTAGTCATTCGAATAAACTCTTCGGGTGTCGTCGTCTTTGGTGGAGGGTCAGAGCTGCTGAATACCTATTCACACAAATAATATACAACAGTTAGAAGTTTCAGTATAAATATTAGAAAACCATGTGCCATTTGCATGTGAATTGCGATAGGAAAATGTGTATAATTTCGGTTGCAAAATTGAAAAAACATTTAAAAAAATATATATATATATATATTTTTCCTGATGTTCCCACCACTTGGTACTGCAATGTCCACCACAACTGCTTTGCTCTGTTGTTTATCCACCACCACAATCTACACCACATCTTACAACCTACAGTTATGTGCTGAACTGTCTCAGGGGTCTCTTTACACAGCCTACACCTTGTGTCTTGTCTGGTGTGGTAAATCTGGACCTCTATTGCTCTATTGCTCAAGGCCCCTTCAGTTATATTTCAGGTGGTACATCCCATGTAAGGGCTTGCCCTCCCATGACGGTCCCTCCAGCCGCTCTTCCTCTGCACACCACTGTCTGAGACATTTGCTAAACACGTCATCTGTTGGGGCCTTGTCTTGATGTACTTATGGATCTGGGATGTTTCATCTTGGACAGACTCTCACACTTGTTGCCTCGTCAACATTGCCATTTACTTGTGGAATACCAAGATAGTTGTATCTGTCCTCAATGTGTACTCTTGTTCCTTCTGGGATTGAGACCCCTTCTGTGTGGAATACCTTTCCTCTCTTCCTCTCTGTCACCATCCTACTACACTTCTCAAGCCCGAATGACAAAGTCATCGTCCAGCACAGTCCAAAGTCTGTGCTGTAGATCCTGGTGGTACACAGGTTGGTCTGATGGGTGCTGCAGTCTCGGGCAACTGTTTGGTCTACCAGAAGCTGGTGTTTGGCTCCCTTGGTATCTTTGCTGATGCCCTTCTGTGCTGGGCTCATGTACTGATCCATGTGCCCACTTACTGCCATGAACTGCCACTGCCACAACTTCCATGTTGTGGAGAGACAGGTTATTGGCCGATAGTTGGATCGGACTGGACCCTTTGAGAGATCACTCAGGATCAGGATCATTCATTTTTGCTGCCAGGTGCTCATGGAGAGCAGTGAGTTTATTTAGTCAGTAGGAGATTATAATATATAAATATAATATTATATAATAAATAATATAAAATATAGATATATTTATTATATATATATACATATACACGCACACACAACAACAACAATAAGATTGATACCTACAGTATTTAACCCAAAATTATAGTACACAGGAGATGTTATGTTAAATAAATAGTTACTTACGGTCAGCTCTTGCTTAATATGTTCAATTGTGGCCTCTAAAGCTCTGGTGCCCTTAGTGGCTTCATCCTCCACTGCCTTTACAGTCTTTAGGAGTGATGTCACATTGGTAACCATCACCTAAAATAATAATTAAAAAAACTCATTAAATACAAGTTAAAATACTTTGTTCGTTGAGTACAGCTTAAACTTTGGGGTCATACCTTTGCAGAGTTCTTTAATTGAAGCATGCTAGGGTCATCATGAGGTTTGCCTGCAGCTGCCTTTGTTGCACTAATAAGATTTCCGAGAGCTTTAGCTACATCTTTGACGGCGTTAATCAGAACAACCTGTAAAAATATTAGTGTAATTAGGGGTATCATTAATAGACAATGATATTGAAAAATAATTTGGTGCGGCTCAGTAATCATTACCTGAGTCTCTGGATCTTCAGACCCAAGACTTGCAGCTCCCAGTTTAACCACATCTGCCAATTTAGTGATGGTTGTCACTGAGGACTGGGCTGCCTGGGCGAGTTTCTCCTGACTTGCACCAGCCCCAGACACTAATAATTTAGTGTCCTCAACCAGTGCTTTAGCTGTCTTCAAGATGCACTCTCTGAGCATAGAATAGAAATGTTTGAAACAATTGTGTGTGTGTAAGTGTGTATGTATGTATATAGTATGTGTGTATGTATGTACATATATGTATAAAACTCAGTAACAGGGTATGATGGCCCCTGTGTGCCTCTATGCATGCTTTACAATAATGAAACCACAGGGGGCGTTGTGGGACATCTCATGCTATTGGGTTTAAGCAAGCAGAACATGGGGTCAGCCAATAGTACAAATAGAATAGAATATCTAATCTTAATAACATTAATCCTAGATTCAAGTAGTTTTGACTAGCTGAGAGGTAAAAGGTTGAGTGGTGTAAAATATTTAATCGATTTCAATACATTTGAAAGCTCTCCGGCAAAAAATAACTTAAAAGATCATCTTTAAAAACATATAGTCAATCATCATTGAATGTTTAGAACAGTATATTTTAGATACTGCACCTGTGGTCTGCAAAGGTCTCAGCATTCTCTCTGTTCAAAGTACCCGCAGTGGCAAACATGATGGTGGTGTCCAGGTCTGCGATAATCCCTGATACGGCACTGGCAGCTGTGATACAGGCCTGAGTACCACGGTTACCTGCCTGTAAAGCTGCCAAAACATGAGACACCTATGGACAAAGAAAAAAGATCTGTTAATACTGGAACACTATCACATAAGTAAGGCAAGGCAAGTTTATTTGTATAGCACAATTTGTACACAAAGTAATTCAAAGTGCTTTACAGAATAAGAAGGACATTAAAATCACACAAATCAAAATCAAAACATAAATAATCACAAATAATCATCATAAAATTAACATTAAAACAGAAGAGTGCAGAATAAAAAAACATTTCAGTCACATACAAAGCTAAACAGAACTGTTTTGAGCCTGGACTTTGTCAAAGCAGAGGTCTGTCTCACATCTTCAGAAAGATTGTTCCAGGTTTTAGCTGCATAAAACTGAAACGCCGAGAATGTAATCATTTAAATAAAGTAAAGATTTGTTTTTACCTTCTCTGAAACTTTTCGAGCACTTTCTATGAGCTCTTTTTTGGTAAAGGAGTCATTAGGGCTGCACTGCAGAGCTCCTGCCTTTGTCACCAGACTTGTGCAGCTGAAACCAAGCTCGCCCACTTGCTTCTTAATATGATGGCCAATCTAAACATCAAATACATACGATGAAAATAAAAAAATAAAACATAAAACACACTGTTTACAAATATATAATTAACATAATTACCTCATCACTCTCTGCAGTGACAGCTGCATATTTAGCTTCTGTGGCCAGATTCCCAAACTCATTGGTTAGTTGGTTCGCTAGTCCTCCAAGGTCATCAGGGTTGGTGTTAGACTTTGTGACCTTAAGAGTAAATTGTTATAGATTTCTCATTTGCCATATGAGGACTGTGATACTCATCACCTACGTACCATCTCCTGAACAGTGACTGCAATTGCTTTAGCGGTTTTAACCATGGTAGTCTGGTAGTCTACAAATGTGCCCTCAGGATCAAGAGCAGGAGTTTCTTCCATTTTATTGATGGAGTCATTGATTGAATCCACCATACCGCCCACAGCACCTGCAGCACTCGCCGCCTCCGCCAGAGTCGCTCCAAGATCATCTACAGCTTCCTTCATCATCTGCACAGACTCTTCAAGAGCTTCCTGCATATGTGCTGCCTGAAAAATACACCATGCTTAAAACATTGTGTACCAAAAATGCACTTCGGAGAAAATGAAATGACTTCAGTTATTATTTCAGTTACATATTACTGAAGTCAAATTGTGATACGCTATTTCAATACCTTCGGGTTTCCACCAGCCTCCTTGGCAGTATAGAGCATCTGCAGGGCAGACTCTGTGAGGGTCTTGGTCTGGTCTAAAACAGCCATCTGCTGTTGGCTGCTGAGAATCTTTGAGGCTGTGCCAATGGCAGCCATAATCAGGGGCTCAAAGTAGCTAGCCATCTGAGAAACCTGTAAAGTAAAATATGTTGTATATTATGAAACTGGTAACAATCACATAAACATACTGTTTTACATGTTGTCTGTCATCTACCTTGTGACCAAGCTGAGAGGCCTCAGATCGGGCAGCCACAGCAACAGGTTCAATCAAGTTACTTATTTCATGAACTGAAGCCGCCATCTGCTCATGAAGAGTCTACAACATACAAGGATACAAACATTAGAGTAATTAGTGGTATCACATGACTTAACAATAATAATGAATGTTACCAAACCATAATAATGAATGTTACCAAATCATGCATTATGTTGTAGTTATTATTGAATGTGCCATTTGTATTGTATTGACAGTAGACTTGCCTCCATGGAGATGTCATCTCGAGGTGTGAGATGCTGGCTGATAGCAGCGAGAGAGGCCTGGTCCACCTCACGGATGCAGTTGTTGAGCACTTCAATAGCATCATCACACTCTCTCTGGCCAGGCGCCTTATCCCTGTATTTGCATCAAAGTTTCGTAAATAATTGATGATAAATGTAATTAATAATGGAGAACATTAAAATATTTTATTAATGGACATATACCTCATGTTGGTAATAAGCTTCTTGATAGAATCCGACACAGTTCTGGAATGGCCTGCCAACACTGACCACTTGGGGGGGTCTTTGGGGTTGACAGCCAGAGAACGGGCAGTTTCAATCAGACCTGTTGAACTTTCCAGCATGGTTTGTGCTGCTGCAACTATGGGCTCCATAGCAGCATGACCCTATGGGAAAAAAGTGTTTATCAAAAACATGTTTCATGTCAGTTAAGCTTTATAGAGGGGTTCAATATTTGGCAATACTTCAGGGCTGATTTGAGCAGGAATGCTGGCAAACTCTGGGTTTGAGGCAAAGGCTGTGAGGTTGTCCACGGCTTCTATAAGAGGGCCAGTAGCAGCCTTACACTTTTCTCTGTTGTCCTGGTTAAAGGCTCCATCCAAAGCCTGTTGATGAAGAAATACAAATTTACCACAAACTACTACATTGGCAGAATCTTAAAAGAGACTGCAGTAAACTACTACTATGGTCGGGTTTATGTTTAATATGGAGTGAGTAAAACCGCACTAGGCTTTTTACTACTACTGACCTTAATAGACTTGACAAGGTTGGCAGTGGTGTTTGCCACCTCTTTGGCTGACTGCACAAACTGCCTCTTGGCGACTGGGTTGGGTGTCTTGGAGGAGGCAAGTCGGCAGGCGTTGCATAATGCTGAAGTATGTTTAGCCACAATGGTGGCTGCAGAAAGCACCTGGTGAGAAAGAGCGTGATGTGAATAAGATGTGCAGTGATGATGTGGTATGCACTAGTAAAAACATAGCAGTTTAATACTTGTGACTGAGTGCAGGCAGGGTCCACCAGATTTTGACACGCCATTTGAATGGACTGATTGGCCTTGGCGAACTGAGCAGGATCCACCAAACCCTTCTGGCCCGCAGTGCTATTAGGGTCAGACACTCCCACCAGATAGGCAGCCTAAAAATAAATACTTATCTTAGGTTCTTCATCTCTTATGTGTCAAAACATGTAATATGAAATATATTGTTGTGTTTTCTACCTGTGCTGCTGCTTCTGTAAGGCCACACAATGCTTTGGAGCCAGCACTGACTGAGTCACCAAACTCAGGCAAATTTGAGTTCTTGGCATGATGGGAAATACCTGCCATAGACTCACCAAGTACCTTTCAACACATTTGTATTAAAAATATTAAACGGAGGATAAAATATAGTTTGATATAAAAATGGCATAGAGCAACACCAACAATGAGGGTAGTAATTTCAAGTAGGAAATGACAAAAAAATAAAGAGCATACCTTGGAGTTCTCCATGACCCCGTCAATACAGTCAAAGTAAGACATGTCGTTGACTGCTTCAGTTGGGTTTTCAAGCATCCCTCTCACAGACTACAAGCAAACACAGAACCAATGTATCATTATCCTACACCCAGAGCGACATCAAATTTTTTACGGATCCGTGCATCTCAACTCTTATTAGTCTCTTATCTATCTATTCGAGATAAAAAGAAAGCATAGGTAATAAGATATTCATTTGGACAGAGTTTTTAGCTTTTGCATTCTAACTTAACAGAAACCCTGTTGTGTAAATGTTTATGAAATGATTCATACATAGAAAAACTATTTGTGACACAAAAAAAATAAAAGAAATGAGAATATTAATTACCTCCAACTCTCTAAGAGCATTATCACACTCTTTTTGACCAGGGGCTTGCTGAGTGCACATTGTGATGAGTTGATTGATACTGTCAGTAACAGCCCTGTTTATGCATAAACAGAAAATAAATAAATGAGAAGGAAGACTCACAATATGATAAAACGGGAGCACGGTCTTACCTAGCTGCATTAGCAAGTTGGTTCTTCAGATTGGGAGAGTTGGGATCTGTTGACAGAGCTTTGGCAGCCAACAAAAGTTTACTGGATGACATGGAAATGGTCTTCAGGTTGGACACAACCTGAGTTTGATCCTCCTTTGACTGCAAAAAAGTATAATTATATTCATATTTTACACAGTCAAATACATTTGACTTTGCACTGAACATATGTGAATGTTATTAAACCTGGGATGTCCCAGCCATGTCAACTCCGGCCTCGAGGAAGTTGCTGAAATCCTTTCCAAACTTGCCAGTGGCTCTGGCCAAGTCTTGGGTGGTGCCCCGGGAGGCTTGGACGACTTCATTTGCCGACTGGTTCAAACCAGCTGCCACCTCATTCAGGTGAGCCTGAACCTCCGGGAAAGGTTTACCACTGGATGGGAACTAGAAAAAAAATAGCCAAACTCTCACTTAGTTTTTTAATTGACTATTGTTAATTTAGTTTGAAAACAATCAATACAATGCCCTGATAAGCAGAATTTTGTAAGCACATGTGTGGTTTTGAAAATAAACAGGTTTGACTCACAGAATCTGAGAGAAGTGTCTTGCTGGCTTCGCCTACAGAGCGGATCGCATTGTCCACATCCCTCTGGCCAGGAAGGCAATTCACACATCTGTTCAGGGCCTGGGACACTGCCTTTGCAACCTACAAGCAGGCATTGAAAGAACAGTTGGGTCTACTTTAAAGGACTTCAAAGCTACATAAATTTCCACATGGCTTCAGTTTATGTTTATATTGTGCACCTGGGCAAGCCTCTGCTGACTCTCTGCATCCCCAGGCTTAGCAATTGCCCTCTTGGTCTCTTCAATGAGGTTGGCTGACTTGTCCATGACATCTCCAGCACAGTCCAACATAGCACCACGAGCCGGCACGTCTGTTGTAGTGGCAGCTACACCGCGGGCACCAGAGGCCAGAGACTTAAGTGCCTGAGCCACATCTCTGGCTGCCATACCTGTGTTTCAATATGCTGTTAATATTCACCATGTCACATTTGTATTATGAATGCAGTGCCACAAACTGTCATGTTGTCTGCTTATTCAGTAAAACACTCACCTGTGTAGTTTTCATTGCCCTGGGTTGCTTCACTCAGTAACTGAGCAATGGCTGAACTCACTGCCTTGGTGCTGGTCCCAAGATCCTGAGAACACTTCTCCAGCTGAATAACAAAAACAATTCAGAATAAAAGATGTGATACAGAGTAGAGACCTCTCATCTGTGGATGCCAACAGAGAATAATATGAACAAGAAGAAACCTCACCGTCTCTCCAGGCAGTGGCTTGAGTTTGCCCTCTTCAGAGGAAGTTTTGGCCTCGTGCATGTCCTTCTCTAGATCTCGAATCATTGACAAAGCATTATCTATCTCTAGTGGACCACATGCTTCTTGTGCCTGCAACAGACAATTTCAAAATTGACAGAATTCACAGAAAATTAAGTGCATAAAATATTTATTTATTTATTTACATTATATCTAAAATGTGTTTATACCTTCTGGGAGGCAGTCCGCAGCTCAGCAAGAGCACTTGCCAAGTTCTTGGCACACTGGCTCAGCTGCATGGCAGAAGCCTGATCGCTGATGGTGGGAACAGTAGCTTTTGATGCGGTAACCATTTTGGCACCAGGCTGGCAGATAAATAAGGACAAGAAATTAGATGTTTATTAAAATGGGTATGAGCTGCTAATGAGAACGTTACCTGTAGAAAGTTTTGGCTGGCACTGATAAGAGCAAGTTGAGCACTGGGACTATCAGGCTGAGACTGGCTGCCTCGAACACCCTGGACCAGTTGAGGGATTTGCTCTGCCACTACCTACAGGCCACACATAAAATACAATGATGACAGCTCACATTTGCAAGGCTCTGAGTATGGTAGTTCACATTATAGATTTATGGTGAAAATGACCTTGCAACTTTGAACAAGTTGCTGTTGGGCTGCCAGGTTCTTGTTGGAGGAGGCAGCGTGCTGAGCAGCAGCAATTGTCTGAGTGGCTGCTGCAGCTGCTTGTTTTGCTGCATTCTGAGGGGAAAAGTAACATTATTTGATGTAGATTTGCGCAACTTCGTATTCTTTCTGGGTCATACCTCAAGTTTGTTAATCAAACGTTTCTTGATGGCATTCTGTGCTGCAGCGTTGGTTGCCATGCGGAGCCCTTCTGCTGCCTCTCGTAACTTCTGCTGCTGTTCTTCACTGTCTGGGTTTGCTGCCGCACCCTAGGTTGGTGAATACAAATAATATGAATCAACATTTTAGCCATAATTATAATTTCTAATTTTCTTCAATCAGTAACTGTGGAGCTGAAAATGAATTGCCCTTTGAGAAGAATACAGTTTTCTGAATCTAGAAAAATCATAGCCCATTTTATCTAGCGATTGTTTAGATGTCAGGGGTGCAATAAATCCAGCGGACCTTAGCAGCTTCCACCATCTTTGCAGTGGCATCAGCCAGTAGCTTGGCGGCCGAAAGGAGCTTGCGAGAGTTCTCCAGATCAGACTCTCCTTCCGCATCCATTTTGATAGCATTAACCAAATCAGAAGTGGCCTGGGCAAGGATCCGAGCCTGTCGAACCATTTCACCTGAAGGAGGGGTAAAAAACAACTTTGCATTATTAATAAGGAATATGCTTTTATATGCTTAAAGTAAACAAATAAAATGAAATAAGACAGTGTACCCGCATCACCCATCGAGCTGAAAATATTTTCAGTGACATCTAGGATGCGGTCTGTAGCTTCTCCATGGCGCCCGATGGGGTGCCCTCCACTGGCATACTGTTTGATGTGCTGCAGCAGGTCATTGAGTGCATGAGTCACACCTGTGGCCGCTGCACCTACTTGTTTGAGCAGACCCTCATCGCTGGTGGCTCCTTGTGAGGCATCAACGCAGCCCTCCACAGATTTGGCCACCAGTTTGCCTGCCTCAATCAGCTGTTCCTGACACACCGGTGAACTGATTGTAGGTGCAACAACCTGCAAACAAGAACAATAATATTTACTATCAAGTATTATGACTCAAGAAACAGTATTCATTGTTTAGCACATTTGACTTACCCTGGTGCAGGCCACAAGCTGAGACGTGGATAAGGCACACTGTGTGGCTGCAGCAATGACCCGGTTCTGTTGGGCTGAGTCCTCCGTCTTCTGGGCAACATTTTTAGCTTTGAGCACAAGAGCTGCAGCAGCATTAGCTACAGCTTTAGCCAACTGCATCAACATGTCCTAGAATAGACAAAAAGTACCACATACCAAATTAAATTATATTAAACACAGATTTCATATAATGAATTAGTTAAAATACCATGATATGCTCTGATGGAGCAGAATATACAATTAACGTTAGATTTATCTTAGAGAAAAGGTTGATTGCGTAAGATTTAAACTAGATAAATACCAATTACGCCCAATTTACTATGAAATGAATAATGACAAAACTATAATATAACAATTTTAATAAAATGATATTGATTAAAAACAATTTTGATGATTGTATCATTCATATGATTTTTTGTGATCAGGCAGATTTTTGTTTAAGGGTCTTTCTTTTACCATTATTTGACAATATGGTACTTTTCTTCTTGCACCCCTGAAAGATCCTTTACCTAAAAACTGTTGAATAATACATGAACCCACACTGAATATAGCTTAATGTTAGTACATGTCTTATAAATTAATAAAGTAAATGTTTAATTGTGTTCACCAATATGTAGAACAACTTCAGTAATAAATATACAGACCATGGGCTCACCTGGAACTGTGGATCAGTGTCTGTTTCTCCAATGTGTGACAATAGCTCTCCACTGGCCTGACCCACGTTTCCAGCTGCCTGCAGCAGATTCTGTCGAGGCTAAAGAGAAACAAATTACAATTAGCTTTTCTTTTATGAAGATATTGACCATCCCTAAAACTATAACTCTAATGACTGGTATACCTCTGTGTTGGCAGGCTGGGCAGTCTTAAGCATATCAGATACTGCACAGGCCAGGTTTTTAGCAGCACCCAGCAGCTGCTGCCCATTTCCTCCTTCATCCTCCATTAGGGCAGCTAACAGTTTAACTCCCTTAGACATTTCCGTTAGATTTGAGGAAATTGTGGTAACAGCGCAGCCCACTGCAGTGTAGTCTGTTTCAGAGGGGTCCCCTGAGGACAAGAAGAGAAAATCACTAAATCATCAATGTTTTAGTTTCCCTGAATAAAGGTCTATAGATTGTCCATCAAGGCTCCATACAGTTATAAACTATGACTTCTGCAGTCTTACCTGCAGTGAGGTTAACCATAGAGGCAGTGCCTGCTGTGATGGCATCCACCTGGGAGTGGATTTCGTGTTTTGATTCATCCATTTTGTTTTTTCGCCAAGCTTGAGATGCCTAAAAAAAATATTGCACTGAGATAATGATCTTATCATAGAATGAAATAACAATTACCAAAAGAAAAAGTAATGTCTTACAGCATCTGTCCCTAATGGAGGCAAGGTGTCAAAATCATCCAGGGAGGCCTGGGCAGCCTGGACTGCATGCATACTGGAGTTGATCGTTCCGGTTAAGGCTTGTTGAGCTGATGTCTGTAAAATTATTGTATATGTCATATTACATAGTTACAGGCCATTTAGTATCTGTACATAATCACTTCATGATTATTATCTGACATACACTGCTCGGCCAAAAAAAAAAAAAAAAGTCACCACCTGGATTTACTTAAGCGAATAGGTACGAGCCTCCTACAGTTGGTCAGATCTAGGTTCAGCAACAGTCTGTGCTCAAAGCATGAGGTCAGCTGACACCTGAATATACTGAATGACTAGGTTATTCCATCAATAGAGTTTTTCTTCCCTGGTGGCACGGGTATATTCCAAGATAACAATGCCAGGATTCATTGAGTTCAAATTGTGAAAGAGTGGTTCAGGGAGCATGAGGCATCATTTTCACACATGGATTGTCCACCACAGAGTCCAGACCTTAACCTCATTGAGAATCTTTGGGATGTGCTGGAGAAGCTTTGAGCAGCGGTCAGACTCTACCATCATCAATGCAAGATGTTAGTGAAAAATTATTGCGACATTGGATGGAAATAAATCTTGTGACACTGCAGAAGCAAAATCGAAACAACGCCACAGTGAATGCGTGCTGTCATCAAAGCTACAGGCGGTGCAACGAAATATTAGAGTGTGTGACCTTTGTTTTGGTGGAGATTTTTTTTTGGCCAGGCAGTGTATATGAACCATGAATTTTACCAGAGGGGGCATGTGTCCCCTGTGCATCTGTCCACTGGTGATATGTTGTTTGGCCTGTGGCATGGAGCCCATCTGGAAGCTCTCTGGACCCCCAGCTCCAGAGCGCATGATCGCCGGCAACGCAACAGAACCTGTCTCTACTTTTCCAACTTTGTTGAATTGCTGCTGCAACACTGTAGATCTGAATGAAATGAAATTAACAAATAGACAAAGAATGAACTACAAAAAGTGAGAGTGTCTGGTTGTTCATTTTATTTTAAAGAGCATTTCATTTTTCAGCTTGTTATAGAAACAGTACATACTTTTTAGGTGACACTGAATCTTCCAACATAGTTGATTCTTCATCTCCCTCCAACCCAAAGTGATCTTTACTTTTTTTCTGCAGAAACAAAGACAGAACAAGTTTTTTTTTTGTACATATCACTTTCACAGCTTTTTAAGACAAATTATTGTAATTGGAGTTACCTTTTTCAGGATGATATCAATATATCCAGCAATAAGCTGGGCTATCTGTTCTCCCTCAGTGGTTTGGACAGAATAATATCCATCCTGATAGTCTCCAAAGTCCTAAAAGAATGAAAACACAATTCATACAAAATACTCTGTAATGCATTACACTGAGGACAAAATGGAAATCAAAGGCCAACTAAGATTTGGATTTTGTACTTATAATGATATTAAGTAAGAACTGAGTTTGCTAATATTGCTTCAGAGGCGGAATGTTGTTTTCCAATAATATGCAGAAGCACACATGTTTGGACTCAGAGTATCAAGCCAAGCAATGAATAACAAATTTGGCAAGAGTTATGAAAGAGATCTCACAGAAAGACCAGAAAGCAGGGAAAAAAACATTTCAGTACACTGAATTAAAAAGTCTTACCAAAGTAAAACTTTTAGGTGACGCAGCCCAGCGTTTGATATTAGTCAAGTTCCACTCCTGTATCACCTCTTTGGTCTTCTCGTCCACTCTCATCACACTCTCTTTTGTGATGCCCAGCAGGCGAGGAACAAGCTTGTTCTTTCCTTTCATTTTTTCCTATTTGGAAGAACATTGTAAGTTGTAAGAGAGTAAATTAAATGTTAAAATTAAATATTTGTTAAAATGGTGAGTTTATGAATGAAAAGTAAAATTGTAAGATTTATGAGTTGGTAAATAAGTAAGACTGTGCTTTGTTTTCTAATTAACAAAGGATTCTGTATAGTGCATCATCTTGGTAATGTCATATCGGTTTATGCTGTTCTCACCTTGACCAAAAAGAAAGACACTCCATATGTTTTTAGGGACCTGGCCAGCTTCACATAACTGACTTTGGCTTCAATTTCTGTCATATTCTGGCAGTTTTTATGTGCCTACAGAAAAAAGAAGGACATAATTTTAACAGAAATATTTTCAATTGTTTTTATTGAACTCTTTGTTGTATAATTACTTTCCTGTTGTTGAGAGTACACAGATGCATTACAAAGCTCCTACCTGAAAGATCTTTTTCTCTCCTTTGTTCTTGATGTACTCTTTGGGTAGGAATTCTTTTAAACTAATAAAAAGAAAATACAAATTTCACAACAAATCTGACAACTAAGTTTTTATTGTGACAAAACTGTCACCAATATACTATAAAGATGGGGTGACTCACTCTAAGAACCCGGATTTGTGTTTAGACTCATTGTGGTCCCCAAACTGGATCTGACACTGATAACCAGCGAATTCACAGGCTTTGTCAAAGGAGACAGGATGAGAACCGTTGAGAATGTCATCTCGAGCCTGTTCACACCCACATTTAGTTAAAGTTAAATGATTTCACTTTCCTACAGTAACTTGACCACATGTTATCCAAGTACCTGGACATAGAGCAGGTTGAGCTGCACTGGATCTCGGGAATCCACATTCTGGTCTGAATAAAAAAATTTTCTCCTGAGAAGCAGCATCTCAGTTTCCTCTACACCTTGTTCCCTCAGTGTTCTTCCATGGTCCAACCAGTTCACTATTCAATAAAAAAAAAAAACATTAAAAACTTATTTTATGGCTGATGTTAATGTATGTTATGTAATTTCATATCCATACATTCATCATCTGTATGTAGTTTTTGTTTTAGTTTTTCCATCTTCTTGTCATCTCGTAGTAAGGTCTTGTCTCTTTTAAGGGTACCAGTATTCTCCTCTTTCTTCTCCTCACCAATATCACGCACCAGTGAATACTCATCATAGTTTGTAATTCCTTGCGAACATTTAAACAAATTGTGATTAGTGTTGTTTAAGACATTGATATTGTACAATAATTATCAAACTTGTTACCTATTCGTGCACAGATGGTCATGAGCATGTCACTGACAATTTTGGAGTCATCTACCATCACGGTCTTCACTGTGCCATCCAACATACGAATCTTCAGGGGTCTCTGCTTTTTCTTGTATTCTAGGGTATCCTACATAACAGGAGAACATATGTGTGAATGAAGGGCAACCACAGAATGTAGATGTAAAAACATATATATTTGTAATGTAAAATAAAAATAAGAATAACAAAAAATGAAGATTCTATCAAAGATTAGTAATGATAATAATACAGGTATATGGTTATTCATGTGAGTATGATGTTGGATTGAAATAGCCACTGACATCACAGCTGTGTTAAGTGGTTTTTGTGTGACTCACGCCATTCCTCAACATGTAGTAATCAAGGGCCTTTCCAGCCTCCAGCCAAATGCCTTTCTTTGGATCTTCGTCAGACAGAAATAGGCCATAGTCATTTGCTGAAAAAAAGACAGGAATACATTTAGAAAGTACTCGAAATACATGTGTTAGTTACTATCAAGACAATGGAAATATGTGGCTCTGGGAACATTACAATGTTGATGCCAAACAAAGCAATGTTTTTTGGTCTTTGTCTTGGAGCTGTACATAATGACATACAGGTTTGAACATGTCTGGCAGAACAAAAACTTATATAATCAGATATTTCATGCCATAAAACAGAGAGAGGTGGGCTATTTTAGAACGAATACTCTGAGCTTTAGCTGTGGTCACCTGTTTTCCATTATAGCTGTTGTGAATAATATTGTCAGTGGTATATTTTTTTCAGTATAGTTCTAAGTTTTTGAATTGTTTAATAGTTTAATTCTCAGGTTAGAGTAAAGCTCCAAGTTTATGTTACTGATAAAAATGCTTTGTCAGTCCTGTGGTGTGGCTTCCAGCATATTTAATCTTATGATTGAATGTGCAAGTAAAAGAAGTGATGATGAAAGCACTTCCCTGTTTGATTAATGATAGTGATGTCTGTAACACTCACGCTGGCCGAGCTGCGCCTCAGGGACTCTCTCTCTGATGATCCGACAGGCGTCGTACACCATGGTGGAGGGCTCAAACTGCATGGTCTTCACCACGTTGCCCACACTGATCTTCAGGGACAGGGCCACCATGTTTGCTTCTCTGCTCCTCCACCCAAGTCACTTCTGAATCACACATGAAAAATAGAGGTTTTTATCAAAACTACTCAAAAAACATTAAAATCTTGGTAAAAAATTTTAGACAGATGCAACATAAGAACTTTGTGTGTACAGTTGTTCTTATCAGGTTAGCACAGTTATTTTGACTGCAAACATTCTTAGCAAACTGACAGATCTCACATTTCCCTTAAATGGGATTTACATTTTCTATAAACTTTCTTGATGATATCAAGTTCATAAGTTCAAATGCAAATTTTAAACGCAGGTTTCTTATAAATGTTTGCATTGTTGTAGAGTAGTCTAGTGATAGTGTGGGCAGAAAACAGCGTGGCGTGTGTTGGGGGAGATTGAATGTCACAACACAGACGCCCTGCCATCCTCAGGCTCCCATTCTGGCCTGCTTGGATTGTCATTTTTCATCCTTTTTTAGGCTTAGTCATAGCATATAACAGGGAGGTGCAAAATTCTTACTATGGCACATCAGGTTCCACTTACAGTTGGTACAACAATACATGGATGAAGAAACCACACGACACAACTAACATAACTAAATTTGTGCCTAAAAATCTCACGTCCACTAGACAGTGAGTCTCCCTGCTCAGCAACCACAGTTATTCAACATAATGTGCTTCAGTTTTGTGGAGCAGAAGAGTTAGTAGCAGCTTCACACACAGACAAACTTGGGCCTGTCTTTACCATGGAATGACTGAGATTCCCACTCATACGTTGTGATGTCATTTCCTGTTTCAAAACTCCCTCCAAAGCCATAAAAGGGCATCTGAGTTATCTGTAAGCTTGCAGCCATGATTCAGCTGGGGGGCAGTGTATCCTGTTTATCCAGCGTGAATGTTAGCATGCTTTGTTTGGCTTGAGGAAAGGTGCTTAATGATGTAAAGCTGATTCAGGAGTTTGTAGACCACAAAGACTGCAGCTCACAACATTTTGATATTTCTTTAAATAGATTCATACATCAAATTTAAACATGCAAGGAATTATTTGTTAGATTATTTGTTTGCTCTTTAGGGGTCATTAACTCTTGCGCCACAAAATCTTAAGGGAGTAGCAAAAATTGTTGTACAAATTCCTGCTGCTCCGCCCTGCAAAAAGGGAAGTGCCGGGTCACAACAGCAATTACTTCAGCTTATGAGGAAAAGAGTGGTTAGACTTCCAAACAAGAGTACAACAATACAAGTCATGCTTTCTATGGACAAACTAACTATAATATAATGCAATAGAAGTGCCACACGTGTCCAGTATAGAACTGTTGTTTCAGCAATGTCCAGAATTATTTATCACAAACAAGCACAAAAAGTACATTTCCTTTTTTTTCTATGCACTGTGCAACTGATAAGAGGAACTGTCTGTGGAATTACATGACAGGTCCAAATATAACATGTGCTGTTCCACTTTCTTTTTAAATAAAAAAAAGTTTGTTTTGCTCCAGCAATGACCTGACAACACATTAATGAAAAACTTAATGATTTCCATGTATTGTAGAAATAGCACAAAAACTGTACAGAAGAATGTAGAAATACTAAATGGTTAACAAACAGCAGAATAAAATGCAACAAGAATCATATGATACGCGGTAAAAGCATCTCCATTTTTATCCATTCTGAAGCACACACATTGTCACCTGATCTGAACCAGAGAGCCAATGCTACACGTATCAAAGCAACATACCACAAACTTATCTGTTAGCCATGTACTCCAAAAGTATACTTTTTTTCTCTCTCAGAACATTATTTCAAGCGGAGTATGGTTTTATTCAAATAAATGTGGCTCAGTGCAATATAAAATTTTGTTCGGGATCAAAAAACTATAAATGTTTAACACATAATTTAAAACATAATAACAGTAAAGATGTAAGTGTGCAGTCCTGGCTGAGCTCTGTGACAGACACAGACCCGCAGCACAACATGAGAGTTTGTGTTTCGCTCTCATGAACCCAGTGACACTTTTGTTCAACCTCATCCCCACATGAATCAACACTTTGCAAAATATCCGAGCAGAAGTAAAGAGAAGTGACAAGTGCATTGCCATACAAAATTTACTCTGAATTTACTGTACAAATGTTTAGAAATTAACCAGATTCAACATATGCAATGTTTCTAGGAAATGTATGCTGTTCTTCTATAGGACTCTAAATATGCGGTGTTATGATATTAAATGATATTAGCAGATCAAACAACTTGACATTTGAACGTACAAAGGAAATAATCTTCTTGTATAGCTCCTAACCACTGCACCACTTAAATTTAATGTATGCACACTTACCCGGAAAGGCAAGCACAATATATATAATGATATTTATAGGGCTGTAGTCCTTTACTCGATTAATCGGTTGATGGGCTCTGGGTCGGATTTATGGGGTAGAATTTATATGGGACAACAGCAGAACTGCAGCCCAAATTAATGTAATGATATTTATATTTTATGATAATGCTGATATGTCTCAGAGGTTTATAATGCTGCATCATTAGACCTTGTCTTCTATTTCATCTATAACTAGTCCCAATGTAATGATCAAAAAGTTACTGTTTTTATACTATTTAAACATCTTGTTTGTTGGTCTTATTCACCTTACTCCAAAAGTAGCCGTGGGCACTGCCAACGTCATTTGGATTATAGTATTTTGCATGGGGCTGTGATTTTGACAGCAAATAAGTTTGATTTGGACTATAGAGCCGTTTTAAAGCCTCCAAAGAATCAGTGAGGTGTTGACTTGTTAGCGCACATGAACATTTAACCCAAATCAACAATACTTTATATCTGCGTAACCTCTCAGTCGTGCAGGTCCGATCCATTGCAAAAGAAAATTAAAATCTGTCAACTGGACCAGTTAGAAGTGGCTTGGATAAGCAGCGAAATGTTCACTCCTACAATGTTTTGTCCAGTTGACAGATTTTTCTTTTGCAATGCTACTTTATATCATATTTGAGGCAAAACTTTTCCCCAGTTTGCTACTGAAAAGAAGAGCCACCACAAACAAAGAGAGATGGGAGCAGGGCCAAATAAGGGGAATAGGGAAATCTTATATGTGGATTATACATGGATCATAATCCACCATAGTCTCATCTATTAATAGGACATGATTTGGTAATAATGCTGGGTGTGTCTCAAAAAGACCCTGAGATACTTGAACTTCTCTATTTGAGGCAATGGTAATGACCGAAAGGACAAGATCATGGATAAAAGCAGCCAAAATGTGTTTCCTCCACAGGGTGGCTGGTGGCTTAGAGATGGGGTGAGGAGCTTGGAGTGAAGCTTCTGCTCCACCAGCTGAGGTGGCTCAGGTATCTGTTCAGGATGCCTCCTGGATGCCTCTTAGGGAGGTGTTCCGGGCATGTCGCACTAGAAGGAGGCGCCGGGGAAGACCCAGGACACGCTGGAGGGACTATGTCTCTCTGCTGTCCGGGGAATGCCTTGGGGTCCAACCGGAGGAGCTGGAGGACGTGGCTGGGGTGATGGAAATCTAGGACTCCAGGAGTCACTGCTTAGACTGCTGCACCTGTGACCCGGCCCCGGATAAGTGGAAGAAAACGGATGGAGTCTCAAAAAGATGAGACGCAAGGTCAGAGCTGAGCTAATGTGAGCAGTCAACCTTTAGCTTTTAGGCTAACCTCACCTGAGCCTAGCAATAAAAGTGTGCTTCAAGTCGAGGTAGGCAATGGGACAAAAAATGAATGTCACCAATTTTCGTAGAGCCTTCACAATGTTCATTTCATCACAATTCTTGACGACTTTGTAACTTTGTTTTCAAATGCTTCAATCTGACTTCACTTCCACAGATCAGGTCGTGTGATGATCTCCCAGTCATACATAGCCCTGTCACGATAACCAGATGTGCCATATAAAACTACAAACACACACAAAAAAATGACAAATGATAAAACTGAAACTACTTTATGACAATAACTCTAAGGGAGGAGTACAGGTGGTGATTTACACTTTCCCTTTACAGGCTCAAATTATAAAATATTACCAAAACTAACAAAAAAAGTACACAGGATAAGTATGGAGCCCCCAAAATTATTGTTCCAACTTTCATAAAGTAAACAATATTTGAGAAAGTAATTATAAATAGTTTATATATATATATATATATATATATATATAGACACCTCCAGCTTCATGAACTGGAGGCCCTATGGAGAGGCTGGGAGGATGTAAGGCATACCAGCCACTGCCACTGATAAAAGGCATGTCTCTTTTCTTGACCAGATCCACAGTTGGGCAGGCAGTGCACATTCTCTGGCCGATGCCCAGACTTTTTCATACTGTCTGAGGCTTCGAGACATTCCATCATGATAAAGTTGCCCTCAGAAGGCGGTGCAGGGTGATGGGATACGGTCTTAAGTGAGGACAAGCAATGATGCAAGTTAGCCCAGAAACACCCCTATGATTTCATAATAGAAAATACATTAGAAATGATGCAACCCATCTAAATAGTGGGCGGTCAGAAATGCTGTCAATAGCTATGATAAACCTTTCTCTGCAGTAAGGCTGGCGATATGGTGGTCAAAATCGAACTGTGGTCTCCCTGTGACAATTAGGTCTGTCACGATAATTGCTACACCAACTCATTGTTCAATAAATGTAAGACAAAACAGTAAATTTAGGGGGACAATTTTTATTTTAGGTGCTTTTTCTTTGAACTAGTGAGGATCATTTTGTTATTTTTGAGCAGTAGACGGTTGAATAAACAACTTCTAGGACTCAATAACTGTTTCATTTATTTCATGCAGCTCAAGTTCATTAACAATACTGTACATGTAGCATAGTTTTCAGGTAGAAATCCTGCTCAGAGGCATAATGGCATTCAGTATTATCGTTTAGCATCTATATTTTCTACAGCAATATGTTGCAATTCAAAATGTGTTATTGTGACAGGCCTAGTGACAATCTGCCATTTTAATCATTCATATTGTGATTCACTATTTCCAAATATTAATGCAGCTCAAATATGCTTAAATTACAAATATTAGTTAGCAATGGTAAAATACAAAGTGTATATGAATTGTGATGAAATTGAAAGTGTAATATCAAAATTGGTATTAAGTATTTTTCTTGGTATCTAAATTGAGGGTTGGGGTTAGAATTTACTGTGAGAACACACATTTGCAAATCAACAAACTTTAAATCACCAGGTACTACTGTATGCTAAATGAAACTGAGTGCTGTGATCAAGGCCATGTCACAGGGAAGTGGACACAGCTGCTGCTTATGACAATAACAACACTATTTGGACAATGAGATGGAACTGACAGTAGGCAGTTTGCAGCTTTATGCAAGCCAAACAACACGCCTAGGTTAAAAAAAAAACTGCTTCATCAGCAAAGAAACTAACCAAAAGCTCCTCAATGCACTGAATACACAACTGCCATTATTACTCCACTTTTCTCTCTAGTAAGAAATTTCCTTTGTGGGTTCTAAATTGAAAGCCAGATAATTGGGATACACCGATTCTCCACTACCAAGCTGACCATTTTCCTTGGAACCACAAAAGCTGCCAACAAGCAAACACTGTCCCTCAAACTAACAGAGTGACCACATATGAAAAGAGGCTGTAAACATGCAACAACAAACTGAGAAGTCTGTGAAAGCAGCAACACATCTGGGCTTAGAGGGTGCAGCCCAAAACCAGCCCTGAACTCCACTGAGGACATGCAAGTACCACTAAAAATAAAATGTGTTATCATGGCCACAGAGACAGACAAGCATTAAAAATGTGGTTTATGTTTCTAATAGTTAACATAGCACACTGGCCTTCTGACACTTCATAGTTAAGAGTCTTTCAGCATCACTCAAAAAAGACTGTGTACATATTTAGCAGAGCAACATAGGGTTGGGGCCAATGGCTGCAGCGCTGCCTCCAGCCTGCACAGGAATTCACTGTGCATTCTTCTGCATCAGCCCGACCACAGAGACACTGACTATTGTGTCCACACTGCTGAGTTATATTTACTTCTGTGCTATTGTGAGGGTGTGTCTGAGGCAACCATCTCCAGTAATAGTGACATACTCAGAAGAGAGACCGAAGACAGAACTAGAAAGAACACATTTAGAAGAAAAGGAAGTTGATATTAAACAGTATGTCTCTATAGCAGCCAGCACAAAAAATGTCCCAGTGGAAAACAGGAATGCTAAGAAGGAGCAAAGGACGATAAAATCTCATCTACAATCTGAGACAGGAACGCAGGGAATAACATCCAAAAGTCAGTTTGGGCTAATTTTCTATTCTGTTTAAGTTTAAATCACTTTAAAACTATGTATCCAAATAATGCAACCTGTAACTGCTACAGTGCAAACTAAATCTTATTAAACATCAGGGGGCTGCTGATTTTGCCCTCTATAAACAGCAGCCTTGGTCAGATTCACAATTTGAGCGAAAAAGTCAGCTACATATATAGACAACACTGACTGGGAAATATTTTTAAAAATAATCCAAAAGAAATAATGATATTTTGAATCCTTCAGTTCGGTTTATAAACTACAAAATCATTAAGACTAGGACTCAAAGACAAAGACATAAAAACTACTCCAGATCCAGGTCTAGATGTGAGTTTCTGTTAGTCATCGGGTTTCCCATTAAAAGTGGTTTAAGGGTCTCTATATATGGTCTAAAATTGTTGTTTGATTCGCTAAATAAAAAGGGAACATTTGTTACAATAAAGTGACAAAAGGATTGGATTAAAATGAAGCTCCAGTGTAATCTTCCATAGACGTCTTCTACACTTTCGTGGTTCACTTTACAGTTGGAGAGTCCAGGACATGTCATTAGAGTCACTAAACCATATCCTCCACATTACAATTTGTGTCTTTGTGTTTTAGGGTTGCACTATTTCAGAGAATGAAATATGAACAAATGATAAACAAAACAACATCACATGAATTTCAGAACATGTTTGTAAAGGTCAACTTAAATTGCAATTTTGATTCAATTGCAATATATTGTGCTGCTGCACTATGCATCTCTTACATATCATGATGTGTGTATGTTGACATGTAAAACTGACTGTAAATGCAGGGCAGATCAGCACAGCCTCTATTACTATGGCATGTCATACACAACTGCCTACACAGGTCAGCTGAGTGCCCAAAGCTTACAACACATTCATTCACACGTGAGCAGCTGTTTCTGCACTCAAAGGAAAAATACAAGGACTTGTCCACTGAATGCAGTCCAGAACTGATTTGAAAGTGTAAAATACAGCGTGATTTAATTCTTAAAAGAACCCAAAGTCAGAGAGAAGGAGAAGTAAAACGTGCACTATGCCAAATTTCTGATGGGGTCTTGGCTTGTTTTCAGGGAAATGTTATTGCTTTGCCTGTAAAAGTCCACCATACTGCATTAAGCTTATAAAGCTTGAATTTATAATTGGTACATAATTTTACAAAATATCTTGAAAAACATTTCTTACTGTGAGTGGGCTTGGCTCTCCACAAATCCCACCTGTCCTGTATATTGGCCTGGTGGTGTCACCTGCTTGTCACCATGGAGTTTAATGCCCCACTCTTGAACACTCCAGGCAAATAAATAACATCTCCGAGTTAAAACACAGTCAACTATTACAAAATGGATCCAGTTACGTTCTGTAGTTATTATCGATCCGATAATACAATGCAAGCAACTACTGGACAGTTTTTCATGAATTAAGGTTCAAACAGTGTGAAACATTGTAATATATGTACTTACTATTAAGAGGTGACTGAATCTGCTGTTTTCTTACGTTCACATTACACTGTAATAAGTTAAATCCACCTGTCACTCACTCAGAGCATTATGACTAATCAATAAGAGGAGTTGGTAGGGAAAAGTGTCTGTGTTTGTGCATACCCATATGACAATATCACAAAAACGTGTTATGACAGGAACGAAGTCATGATTTAAAAGACTTACAAGAAATTTTTACAGTGCTGAAAACCCAAACCTATTTAGTAATTATACATTAGATACATACATAAATAACATCTCCATGGTAATAAAGAGGAAATGGTCCACAGATTACACCACAGCCTCACTGCTACAGTTTGACAAAAGCAACAAACAAAAAATACATTAAAAAAAATCTAAATGGTTAAACAACCCTGCAGTGGCTGTGGTTACAAGCTCACCAAAAGATGATTAAAATCTGATTTCTATACCTTTAAATTTACTTGGACATACAAACTGCACAATTTGATGTCAGTGATCAGTTGCCTGGGATCCATCCCTTCATTTCCTTGTATATTATATTAGGACGGGAGTGTCAGGCAAAGTAATCAGATGGACACCGATCAGACAGAAATCAGACAGAAATCAAATGATTTGGCTGTTTCATTTCATTTTAAGAATATTTTAACCCCAAAATTATGATAATAGTAATCAGATTTTGAGTGTGCAACTGCAGCTAGTCCTTGTACCGTCGAGCTTATAGTCTCAGAAATGCTTTCACCTGGGAACTAAGAGGCGATCAGTTTAGCACTCAAACAATATTACCAGTGGCTTTATTTCAGAATATTTACCCCATTTTAAACACTTTTAGGAATTGTCTCCTTTATAAGACAAATCATTTCTGGTACTGGGGGAGTGGCAGCACATGTTGCCTTTACCAAATATGGCTGAGTGAAAACACTACAGGCCAATTTCCAGAAGCCTGGAATGAAAAGCAGGTCTCCTTAAGTGGAGAGCGTGTGGACCTGACATAAGCCACTGACACCTCCCAACAACATGAGACTGCTCTGTGAAGAACAGAGCAGGGGGCTGGTACCAAGAGTATTTAAGGCTGCACAGGGATGGGGTTAGGGATGCACAGAACCAGATATTTCAGGTACGACACCATATTCATACTTTGGCTGATGCCCAATATTACCCAATGCAAGTTAAAACACAGTCAACTATTACAAAATGGATCCAATTTTGTTCTGTAGTTGTTATCGATCCTGCAAGTAACTACTGGACAGCTTTTCATGAATTAAGGTTCACACAGTGTGAAACATTGTAATATATGTACTTACTATTAAGAGGTGACTGAATCTGCTGTTTCCCTAAGTTCACATTACACTGTGATAAATTAAATCGACCTTTCGCTCACTCAGAGCATTATGACTGATCAATAAGAGGAGTTGGTGGGGAAAAGTGTCTGTGTTTGTGCATACATGATCATATGACAATATTACAAAAACGTGTTATGACAGGAATGAAGTCATGATTTAAAAGACTTCCGGGAAATTTTTAACAGTGTGGAAACCCCAAACCTATTTAGTATTTATACATTTCCTTTAAACATTTGAGTTCTAATTTACAAAATACTACTCCCAGAAGAAGAAAAGGAAAACCATAACTGAGACTGCATCCTGTGATACAGTACAAATGTCAAGTATACGCTTATGCCTTCTCAGCAGAGCAGTCTTTTTGAAACAGGAAGTGACCAGCACCTCCTGCACTGCCACTGCAATGTCACCATCTGGATTTGGGGTAGGGCTCGTAAAACTACAAGTCAGTCCAAGACTTAAACAGAAATTCTCTAGACTTATCAAATGACAGTAAAACCCAAAGAAAATATTAGTTCAGTACTAAGTTTATAATTATGACATTACACCATGAAAGGATCTATGCATTGCAGCCTATAGAAAGTTGTAACTAAAATAGTAATTTTTGGTTGATTTAAAAATGATTAAAAAGGCATCTTCATAGTCTACTGCTTCTGCCTGTTCTCGTCTCAGTTGATGATTGTCCAGTGCAGATAAACTGAACAGCAAACTGAATTGGGCCATTGAGTTGTTCACATTTGTTCTACAGTTTGTATAACTCTAAACATAGACCTCATGAGTACATGAACACAATTGTGTGCATACATATGTTACACTGCACTCTGCAGACGCCAAAAGAATAGACTGCACTCTGCAGACGCCTCTCATGTGCCAGCATGCAGGGCTAGGCCACAGCAACCAGCCCTTCAGCAATGAACGCAGGCTGCTATTAGGCAAGTCCCCTTTGTACCAAGCCCACTCCAACTTTAGCTTGCTTTAAATGACTAACCTGCATTTTTGTCATATTCCTGACAGCTCTTTCTACTCTTAAAGTAAATGTCCGTGCAAACTCTTGTGTCGTACAGCACAGCGCCGCGGTGTGAAAACTTGCACCCGGAGGCTAGACTTTTTCCTTGTTCGTGAAAGCTGCACTACAACACACCCAGCATGCATGCATACTTCTGCTTGTCACACAAGACACAAAAGACTGATGAGAGGGCAAATGTTGACAACCTGATGGAGCTGTGGCCCACTGACCTAAAGTTACAGACCTTAAAAAGTATACTGCGAGTTCCCTAACCTTGTCAAAACAATCAAATCCTACCATGTCGTTAGATTATCGTGTTATTGCAGCCAGGGCCATTCATTTTCTCGTGATATTGTTGCCTTTGCAGCCCCTCACATACAGTACAGTTGTATATGCGTGTAGGTATGTGGGGCAAAGGCTCCTCTGACTGACGCCTGAGGTACAACAAAACATCTCACTAAAAGTACAAGAATCATCAACAGTGCGACACAATCACATTATTAAATCACACTTAAATCATTCTGCATTTATCAGAGGCTCTGTGCTCGGACTTGACAGGGTTTTCTGTCCTCCACATAAGACTCTGGTGACGTCAAGGACTTCAAGAATGGTGGAAAGTTTTCAAAGTTCAAAATCTTAAGATGTTTCTGACCTGAACAAATACGGTCCTTCCCGCTGCCGTGGCCCGGTTTTTATGATCCAAATGTGTTGATGGTGTTTGAATTTCCCCGAGATAATAGCGTTTATAGCGAGGGGAACAGCCAGATGGCGATTTTTTTTCCCGAGTTCCCCTCCTTATCCGCTCTCAGCAGTGGCGGCGCTAACTCCACCCAGGCGGGCTGTGTCGCTGCACCGCTGTACTCCGGGGGGGCGGTGCTCCTGTGCGTGGAGGCGTAGATCCACGGTGGAGGCATAGATCCGTGGTGGAGGCATAGATCCGTGGTGGAGGCAGTGGAGGTGGAGATAGGAGCCACTCCACGGCTGCACAGAGGCCGCCGGAGCGCAGCCGCCCAGACCCACTGTGCTCCAGAGAAGTCAAGCCCCAATGATTAAACACCATCTTTTATTTTACGAGACGAATTTGAAAATCTTGAAATCAGTTAATCTTTTTTTAAGGCAATAGAAACACGTAAAATCATAAGAATATACAAAAATATAACCTTGGTCGGTTTGGTGGGGCATCATATTCAGATCTGGCCTTTATAATTTCATTTTAGCGCCATCTTGTGGTGGCTTTAGACAAATCTGGTACCCATTTTTATCTTCTGGAATAATAAATTAACTAATAATCATAATTGTTGGAGTGCTTTTTTTGTCCATCAAGATTGTCATATTTATTTTTAAAATAATGACAAGCAGATATGGCAACCAGACCAAGAGACATGACTGAATATACATTTATTCAAATTTTTTACATTACTTCTCCATTCATATCAAGTTTAAATATTACAATTTTGATACATTTCTACAAGGTTTGGCCTCTAGTAGATACGGTGACATGACAGCAGAAATAAAGTGGGTGTATAATTAAGAATATTAAGCAGATAAGGCTTTTAGAGAACGGTCCTTTTATTTCTTAAGTTTTCCTTTATATATCTATCATTAACACCTGTGATACACCAACAAAGTCAATGCTGTCAGTTAAAAAATTGCTTCTGAGTGCAACCACTCTTATAACTAAATATCAGAATGAATCACAAAAATAAAACTATGTATGTATAATACATTACATGACAAAGCAGGTTTCAAAAACAAAAGCCCTTGCTTATTAAGGCTTAGTCAAAGATGACACATGATTGCATCAACATAGTGAAAAATGTAGGCGTTTGGATATGGGTACCTCACACTGCTAAGTTCTGTGACATGGTTAACGCAACTCAAGTTGCTTTACAAATAAAAGCTGAATGTTGCACTTTTTCCTAAGCAGGTTGAATTATTTGGTGACTCTCATATATCCTTGTGTTTCAAGTCTTTCATCATCAGAATATTGTGATTATAATACATTACAACATAATTACAATGCTTCTTGGACGTGTACCACATCATAAAACTGTCCCAAAACAACAAACATTTTAGTGTATGAAAAAAAACTGTACAATAAGTTGATCATATACCTGTTGATCACAATATTTGTTTTAAAAACAAACAGGACAAATAGTGCAGTGAAGCACATGAATTAAGCTCACCAGGAACTGTAGACTATTATAAACTCAATCCAGTTGACTGCATTAAGTAAGCAACATATGCCGAAGGTGAAGGTGCAGCATCCTGAATTAAAACTGAGGTATAGAGAATGAGCTCTGCTTTAAAATGAGAGCTTAGGCTGAGTTCCCATGGAAGCAGCATCAGCTCAATGTTATTGCATATATATAGTGCCTCTCCCATTTGCTCCATCAGAGGGGATCCTGAATTTGAAGATAACCTTGTATTTGCTCAGGCTGGAACCAGCCCATAAAAAGTTTCACATAGAAATGATGAAAGATCCTTATGACCACATTTGACAGCAATTATGATAATGGTGATAATTCATTGTCCAGGCAGTTCAGTTTTCTAATCTGGTCTGGAAGTGGTTGGACTTTCAATACCTCTCAGAGGTAAATGGGCCGTCTAACTGCTCACTGCAGCTTCAGGCGCAGGAGCAGGGATGCGAGGCATTTTCTTGACTGGACTTGGGATATGCTGTAACAGAAATGATGCATCAAAATACAGTCTGATATAAATATGAGAAAAACAATTCAATAGATGACTGCAGTGTGGTTCAATTTAGTTTATTTTAGTTACATAAATGTGTGGTACTTGCTGTGTTACCTCTGTACTTGAGCAAACAATCTCAGCCTCTGCATTCACCTCACATTCCACAGGTCGGCGGGCATATTCCCTTCTGTGTTTGTCATCCACCCGTGTTAGGTACCATGTTCCAGGGAAGAGATCATCCACTGGACCACGGGGAACATAGCTAGCTGTAAAATGTCATAAGTCAGTGTTTAGTGATTATGTTAAAACATCTAAGAGCCAACCATGTACACACCTAAATGATGAGTTTCCTCCCTCAATTTCATATTTTCTGAAAAGACAGCTGGGGAAACCTTCTTCCGTGACTTAAGTCTGACCTGAAGGTCACTTAGACTACTGACAAGTTTGTCCAAATTGGATCCTGTAAATATTAAAAATATTAGGGAATTTGGGTAAATAGGGAAATGTTCTATTGCAAACAACAAAACAAAGTGACAACAAACTTACCTGGGGTATGGTCCTGAGTGATGCGAAGAGAGTACAGAGTGGCTGCAAATCCTGATCCATAAGAGAAAACACCAATTCTTTGACCAGCTAGCTGTGCAGCAGTTTTCCTACAAGAGAGACTTGATCTGAGCACCTCAACATGTAACATCCATGATTTAACTGATGGTTAAAGGTCTGCAATAACATTCATAAATTTTGTGTCCAGCTAGACTTAGGTCAATGTAAAAGAGCATTTGCTCCGAGAGCAGTGCACTTGGGCCAGTGTGAACTCAACAGTCACTCTCTGTACCACAGTAAACAGTCAGTCCAAGAGCACTTGACACAGGAGGTCTCGGAGCAGCTCCACCCGCATTTAAGAGTGGGGCAAGCGTGGTGTTGCTGATCTACGCACTCTCTCAGTGCTTGAAATTGGGCAAAAAGCATGCAGATCACGTATATTGGTATGAATGGGCACTGCAGAGCTACTATTTGACATGTTCGTCAATTTGGATCAACTTAATATTAGCGACAGTTCTCCTCTTCCTCTGTCTACACAGATGAGTCAGGGTCCGTCTGTGTGTTACTTTTTCTCCTCCTCCACCAGCGCATGTAGCCTTCAGTGTAGTTAGCCACAAAGAAAAGACCACTACTATATACAAAGCGAGCATGGGCACACATATTCACAGGGCTCTGTCCCTTTGTCATAGAAATAAGTTTGTTGATGGACTCTCACGTGAGTTGTGGTCCACGTTTGGGGTGAATGATGCGCGGTGTATGTGAACAAGGCCGACCCAAAAGTAAAGTAAATATAACTAAATCTAGTCTGCACTGGGGTCGGACCAGAGAGAGCATGAACATGTGTGAAAATGACCTTTATTATCTACACAAAACCAAACAAAACAGTACAAAACTTACTGTGCAATAAGAGATGCTAGGCAACCGTAGACTGATGGGGTGTACATGTTTCCATTCTGATTTGAAATGAGTAGCGAGGGTTTAGTCTTCTTCTCAAACAGCTCAGAACTGGCCTTCAAGAAGGCCTTCTCCACATCTCGGTCAAAGTAAGTCTCTTCAGGCTTGACATCTCTGAAATTTTAATGTTTAATTGTAAATGAGTCATCATAATATCATTATAAAACTGCACAATATTTGATTACCTGAAGGCCTCCAGGCCAGTGAAAGGTCCCACTTCCATGTTTGGGTTTGGGTGGCTCAGGAAGTCATTAAGCATCAACCTTGCCAGTGACTTCTGAACAAGTTTGCAATAAGGAGAGTGGAATACTAGATAGCCAAAGTCCTCCAGGTTGAAATGCTTTTCTGAACCCTCTGCAAAATAAAATACATCAAGGTACATCAATGCAGGTCTGTTAACTCAAGGAGCCACTTTATCAAAAATCCCCAAATGGCAGACATTCATTAATAGCGTTACCCAAATCTGTCAATACTTAGGCTTTTTTCCAAATGGCTTTCTAAAGGGCCACAGAGTGTGACAAAGGGTTGATAAATGGTGATGTTAACATTACACCATTGGATTTTTATTAAAAGACATCGGACCATAGTCACTGAACTTGGGTAATTGTCTTAGCTGAAGAAGCCATGCACAAATCCTGTAGGTGACATTCTAAACCCTCTTATCTAATTAAACCATTATCTGTTCAGGCGCTCCTTAGAGTTTTACTTCCAACTGTAATAACTTTGTTGCTATTCTAGTACAAAACTAAACTCAACAGCTTAAGAAACCAATACAGATTATATATTTTTCATCCATCCCATTCAAACAAAAATGCACTTACCTCTTTGCCATTGTGCATGGATCTTGTTACGGTACACAGAATAACAACGGTCCAAAGCACTCAGGTAACACTCTATAGAAAGTTTTCCATCAACAACTGGATACTCTGAAACCATGTCTGGTTTATAGAAGTCATATGCATGCTGCATATGGGTTCCTCGAAGACCTTAGGACAAAAATGTTATGAACGACAAGGAAGACATCGGTTTCATGAACTTACAAAATAAGAGAACAAGCAAGAAATAATTTAGAAGAGGGCACTAAATGTTAGCAGATTATTCACAATAAACCAACCTCTTTCAAAGGCCAAAGGAGCATTTGGCCCCACAAGCATCGCCACAGCACCTGCCCCTCCTGTTGGTCGTGCACTTCCAGTGGCATAGACAGCAATATCTCCTGCTACAACTAAAGCATAACGTCCTGGAAAAAAGTTGTTTTGTTAACCTTGTTAACTAGAACTAGTTAATCAGTCTTTGTAACACAAGAAATAGAATAGGTAACTCACCATCCCATGAGCTGGACTCCACCCAGTTGACAGCATTAAAGAGCGCTGCTGTGCCACCATAGCAAGCATTGGTTGTATCAATACCCTCAACATCAGTGTTCCCAGAGTCCTCAAAAAGCTGCATAAGGACAGTCTTCACAGACTTGGACTTGTCAATAATTGTCTCTGTCCCAACCTCCAGTCGTCCCACACTGTCATAGGAGAGGCCATTTCTCTCCATTAGTCTCTGTACCACAGTCAAGCACAGAGAGTTGATATCCTCTCGATCAGAGCAGAAACCCATGGCAGCTTGGCCCAGGCCCACTGTGTATTTTCCAGCTGAAACTCCATCAAACTGCTCAAGTTCAGTCTGGTCGACATATTGAGAAGGGATGTACAACTCCATGGCAATGATACCAACATCTTTGGGCCATGGTCCCAAACAGCTGATTGAGGCTGATCCAGGCATTCTGTAACAATCAAGATTACACATTATCCATAGAGACTGTATGAAGTTTCAACTTGTTGGATGTCAGAATAAGCTTTAATCCTTATCATTTATAATGCTAATGTCCATTCAGACAATGCACACAATGCGTTCAATAAGAACATGACAATAACCAGGCGTTTTGCTCACAGTACGTCTATGTCCAGCCAGTGGATGCAGACTGGCGTCGGACATGGAGCATTGGAGCACAAGTAGGTGAAAGGGCAACGGGATTTTCCCCGACTTAGAGAATGTTAAAGTCATTTGAACAAAACATCCAGGAAATTCAGGAATACCTTAGGCAATATATTTAATAACTACAGAAAATAATATGCGAATAATACAAAAATTACATTAATGGGACAAACTCTAAAACATTGCTACCCGGACTAAATACACGGCGGAACTGTTTCCTATAACTGTATATAAGGGATATAAACGTGTAAAACAACAACGAATAGATGAATAACTTCGCATTTTTACTTTTAAAAGCTCCAAATAAACTAAACTCTAACGTTATGTATTTCCTTTTTCTAACATACGGCACAAATGTGTTTCTAACAGCGACAGACACCTTTGCCTTGACGAATTAGCTACCATAGATCACCTTTCTGTAAAAGAAACAAGAGCTGGGAACAACCACGTACCTCTGAATTTGCTGTCGAGGGAGGTAAAAGAATGTACCAGGGTAATGTGTATCTATATTTCCCCGTTCGTCCTTGTAACCCCGTGCAGACAAGTATTTATGTGTGACGAGTCAACGGTAGAGCCCAGCGCCCGGACTACCCTGCCTGGCTCTCCCTCCAATCATAGGCCACTTCCTCTCGTCTACATACGGCGTTACGCATGGTGCACGTATCCGACCAATCAGAGCCGAGAAAACACAACCACGCGCAGGATCCTCGCTCGACAACCAATCAGGAGCCGTGTGTGATGTCTGGTGAGAGAGACACGACCAATCTCACGGTACTAATCATTTCTGGCGCGGGGGCAGTTCAGTGGAAGATTGTGATAGTGTAACAAGAGACATTCCGCAAATTTGCCATACAATTTAGACTGTTACCTGTTACATATTGTCTAAAACTGGACGTATTCATAACCCTCCTGTCCCCATTGGTGTAAGTTACAACTAACAGTTGACCACCAGATCAATCTGAGAACTTGTGGTCCATGGGCAACTCTCATTGGGCTGGAAGAGTGCAACTTTCCAGCTGTGATTTTGTCTGGTTTTCTAGTTTTCAAATGCCTATAATATCCTGGCCTGGCGAGGGTACATTTTAATTTCATTTAAATTTTTATGATGATTATTTGTGGTTATTTATATTTTGATTTGTGTGATTTTATTTATTATTTATTATTCTGTAGTTTGAATGACTTTGTGTAAGAAATAGTGCTATACAAATAAACTTGCCTTGTCTTGCCTTACACCCTAGACCAGAAAGACCAGCATTCACTTAAATTCACATAGAGAAATTTAGATAAAGCAACAGAAAACATACTACTTACTGATCAAAATGTTTTATTTTTAAGCCTGGCAATGCCAGTCTGTTAGGAGGTTTGGTTGTTTGCATATTTGACAAAATTGACAACCAATTACAGTTAGTTTTGAGATAACTCAGGAACAACAATTTCTGATTTTGAAAATTGAAAAGATAATAAAACATAGTATTAAACATACCAGTAAAGGTGGACCAGAATTTTGCTCTCAGCTAATCGTCCAGCACAGGAGATAACATGAACACTGAATAAATAATGTAAACTACAAAACACAGAATATGTATCTTTACAGAAGATGTACGATCATATGGTTATGCAAATAGGCAAACAATTTGTTGATATGAGATTAAGGCATTTGTATAAAAGTCTATATTATAGTGGTGCAAATATAAAAACATGGCAGATAATCAAGAAAAAGTAATAAATGTAAACAGAGACTTTAAGAACAAAAACATCTTCTCACCACTGCTTTCATTTGCATAGTTTCATCTACTAATTGCAATAATCACAGTCAGCACAGTAGTGCTTTTCTCTTACTAATTTCCAAAATTTCTATCCCACATTAACAACAGTTGACTCCCAGTCTGGGGTTCTAACTCCTGCAATAAAAACATACATTGATTCACTGAGCATGTACATTCTTTGCCATATGTAAAAATTACATAGCTGGTACTCACTTGTCCATCTCTGCTAACTTGGACCTTCTTGTTACCATTCCATGGATTGAGGATGTGCTGAGTAGACTGAAAAGACAGGCTCTCTTTGTGAATCCATTCTACACTGAAGGCACCACCAAGTCCCATAAGCCCCCAGTCCTGGCAGCTGTCTCTGCTGATGACTGATGTCATGCGAGCATAGCCCTGTAAGAGTGTAAATATGTGAGTAGGTACATGTGTGAAAGATGCCACACACACGCTGTATGGAGACTTGCCTGAAAGTGCCCAGAGCCTTGAACAGAGAAAATGAGGATGATTAACTTATTTTCCAAGTAAGCTTTGGACAGTCTGGCCTCATTGCATGGGGTGGTGGACCATATTCCCTTCTGCTGAGATATCTCTATATTTCTAATACTGCTGCTCTTCATGATGAAGTAACGGATGGATGACATGGTTAGCTGAGGAGATGTTTGGGTTGAGTGCTGCAAAGAACAAAATGGAGACCAACTATAAAAGTTACCGGAACAAGTATAACTAAAGCTGAAAAGTGACATAATGGAATATTTTAAATTATTCCATAATGCTAAATACTTTTGCTGAGGAGGTGCAGGGGCTTCCAGAGGGACTGTTTAAGCTCACACAATAAGATGAGCTACTGGAGGACAGGGTGTCATCAGACAGAGGGGTTATGCCCAGTGAGACCTCATCACTCTTTGAATGGACAGAATTTCCCCAAACGCTACATTGTCTGAGGGAATGAACAACACATAATTTCAAAATAAAGTAATTGCTATATAATTATGGCTTATTTCATGTCGAAGAACAAACACAGAGCATAAATCACAACACTATGCTCAACAATCATTAAGTGCTTACCGGTCATCTGTATTGCTGCTTTGAGAGTTGTTCTTGGAGCTTTTCAAGGTTGGCTGGTAACCCTTTTCTGATATCATGGGCCGAGGTCGTTGGCCTATCCCTGTAGGTTGTTGTAAGCCTGCTCTCTGCTCCTCTGCTGAAAGCACCTGACAGAGAATCACAGAGTAATTTTTGTCTCTTTTAAAACATTATTTAATGTAACTGTTTTATAACAAGAAGAAACAAGTTACGTGGCGTTATTAGAGTGCATTCTGTGTTAATGGCATTTATAGAAGAATAATAGGTTTGTAGTGTGACATACAGAAACCAGTGTGCATATGACAGCATCATCTTGAGGAGACCAGGGCTTTGAAGGACATTTTATCCTTTTGATGAAAAGATTTTGCCATTTCTGTCTGAGCTCAAACACCAGTCCTGCTGTCTGAGAAGAGACAGTACATGAAAATACAAATACATTCAAATAAAATACCTAGATAACAAAATAAATCACAACAAATGTAAACAGTAAAACTGAAAGTGCAATTTACCTCTGTGTCTAACTGGAAAACAAGCCAATCATCAAGCTTTATCTCAGCCAGCTCCTCTGAGTCACTGTCACTCGTTTCATTAACTGAGCTATCTACAAGACAAACCATGAGTGAATCAGGACATTCAACACACTTGCTGATTTTACAGAGGTGTCATTATGTTTAAAATTACCTTTTAGAGAGGCAGGTTCATGCAGTGCAGAGCTTGGTAACTTTGCACAACCACCAAAAACAGCAACAGTGACAGGGGTGACCATAGAGCAACAGCGAACACTGGCCATTCTTTGGCCTCTCCTCATCTCATCATATATGAGCCAGTCTGTGGGAAGAGTCTGTGCCTCCTTGGTTGAGGTGCTCTGACAATGATAAACTTTCGTTTTAAACTGACTGAAAAGCCTAAATATAGTTGAAAGCAGAAGTTTACATACACTATATAAAAAGACATGTGCTTTTTTTCTCACTGACATGAAATCAGACTAAACCTTTCCTGTTTTAGGTCAATTAGGACTACCAAAATTATTCCTATTTGCTAAATGCAAGAATAACAAGAAGGATTCTTCATTAATTAATTCATTCATTCAAGTCAGAAGTTTACATACAGTAAGATTACTATGCATTTAAACAATTTGCGAAAACCCAGATGACAATGTCATGTCTTTGAAAGCTTCTGACAGGTTTATTGACAACATTTGAGTTAATTAGAGACACACCTGTGGATATATATTAAGGCACACCTGAAACACACTGCTTCTTTGAATAACATCATGGGAAAGACTTAAGGATAAGTGACTTAAGAATAAACAAAGTCAATGTTTTGGAGTGGCCATCACAAAGCCCTGATTTCAGTCCTATTGAAAATGAATGGACAGACCTGAAAAAAAACTACAAACTTGGCTTAGTTACACCATTTCTGTCAGGAGGAATGAGTCAAAATTACTATTATGAGAAGAGAAGCTTGTGGAAGGATATCCAAAACGTTTGACCCAAGTCATACAGTTTAAAGTCAATGGTACCAAATACTAATGAAATGTACGTAAACATGTGACTGAAGGAAGTAATGAAAAATTTTCTAAAAATCCTTCCCTCATTATTCTGGCATTTAGTAAATTGAAAGAAAGAAGTAATTTTGGTAATCCTAATTAACCTAAAACTGGAAAAGTTTAATATGATTTCATGCCATACAGGGAGAAAAAAAAAGTGTCTTTTAATAAAGCGTATGTAAACTTCTGGTTTCAACTGTATATTCAAAATACCAAGGTTGAAAGGGTCTTACCTCCTTTAACTGGGTCTGACTTAAAATTGATGTTGGATGGAAGTTAACCTTTTTCTCTTTGCTGCTGGACATGAAAGACTGTTCCTTGTTGATATGGACAAGGTTTGGATACATCCCAGCAACTAGTGCTGCCTTTACCACTGCCCAGTTCTCAGAGTTCAGATTTACATCTCGAATGTCACTACCACCTCGTGCCCGAACAAAACCTGAAAGGAAAAAAAAAAAAATATATATATATATATATATATATATGTACACAACACCAAATGAGTGTTTGGTGTTGTATGCATCTAGGAATAGTCCCTTACCAATGGCACGCAGCTGTCCCAACAACTGTGTTCTCATTCCCAGTATCATATCCATAGTTGCCTGGGAAAGAAAGTTCTTTTCACAGAAAGATCGTTCCCAACCTTCGCTACGAGCCTTTTGCCAAGCCTGAAAAACAAACAATTGTAATTTTTGTAGTCTTTCAAAACAAGCTTTTTCTGCTGAGTATCAACCTGAAAGGCCCGAAGCAGGGCCATGTGGTCACTGAAGGTGCCTGAGGTAAAGCGTTTGCGGCACAGCAGAGCGGCTCTCTTCTGAGAGCCCTGGGTGGGTAGTACAAAGGGGTCTCGATAAGCCAGGGTGCAGGCGATGGTAAGGATGGGGTCCAGGCACTTCAGCACCACAGCACAGAGAACCATTTTGCCCAGATGTGGTTCTACCGGCAAATCAGCCAAATGGTAGCCCAAATCAGTGAGATCTTCATGTTGGTCCAGTGCATCTATGGTCTGTGGAAAGGAGGAGGAAACTGCATTACAAAAGTTAAACACTTAGAAGTATGAGGACACAAGTTACCTTAAGCATTTGCACAGCATTTCGTATAGCATGTGTTGGTGGAGGCTGCGGCGCTTTAGACAAGAACTCTGCCACAGGGCAAGAGGTAGGAGACAGCAGTTTGGTTTGTAGACACAACTCCTTTAAACACAGATTGCATACATTTTTAAAACTGCCTTTACAGTTATGTAATGTTCAATTACTTCTACATGGTCACGTTTAAGTGCACCTGCAGAGGCATCCGCAGCAGCTGGGGAACCTGAAACTCCTGCATGTTGTTGAAACGGAGTCGACTAAAGAGATGAAAGCAGACGCCTGGCCTACAGCGTCCAGCTCTGTTGACATGTCAGAAATTCATGAGTAAAGCTAACTTTAGAAAAAAAACATCTATTTAAAGTGAGATTTGTGCATACATTTACCTTCCTTTTCGTTGAAGTGCACTAGCTTTTGAGACCCAAACAGTCTTCAGCATTGATACATGGCTCAAAGTATCAAAGGATTTCTATAGCAAGAAATAATTTGCAGTTCAATTTAACAACCAAATGAGAAATCATTGATTTACAGAGGTGGGTAGAGTAAGCTATACTTTTACTAAAGTAAGAGTATATTTACTTCCAATTATATTATTGAAGTAGAAGCACAAAGTAGGTGTCCAAGAAATTACTCAAGATAAGAATAAAAAAGTATTTGAGAAAACTACCACTCAAGTAAAAGTAACTTAAAAAGTAGCCGTTGGTTTGCAACATCTGATTTGTGATATAATTGGAAGGACAAAACTCTTATCTGAAAGAGCAGTGCAAGAAACATAGATATTCAAATTATTTAATATTGTCAACGTTAAGCTTTTGTCACTAGTACATTTAAGCCCGCCACACCCCACAGGATGATTTGCCCAATTTAGGACCTGATTTGCCTCTCCCTAACTTCAGGGAAGCGTTAGCTGACTTTAGATCCTTGTATGCGATTTTTAATTCACTGCCCTCCTCGTGTGTTGTGTCAGTGTGACTCTGAGCTGCTCTTTCATATCGTGAGAGTGACGGACACAGAGCCACAAGATACAAACTCAGGAAATAGCGAAAAAAAATTTGAAGTTTTATTACTCACTTCTCGTAAAGTTGTAAAGTTAAACTGCAGCGCTCATCTATATCTTCCATAAGAATTTGTTCTCCGCAAATAATGATACCCAATCCACAAAACAGCACTATTAATAAAGTGTTCTTTAAAAAGTGTACTTTAGAAAGTAAGAAGGTGAGAGTAGATCCTCAAGTATGTCTGTTTACATCCGCAAAGCGAGAATCATGGTGAGGCTGCTGTAAACTACGATAGTTGGCTCTACTTCCTGTGTAATTAAAAGTATTTAACTGAACTATTTCACCACATTCACTAACAATAATAACAGTTTTGACTTTCATTAAACTAGAAACCCTAGACAGGAAACAGTTGATACGAGGTGCACTCACAACTTCTAGCTTATGATGCGCTGTCTCTCTCTGTCATATCCCACAAGATAGAAAAGTTTTAAATCTGATTTTCCTCACGTCTGTGGCCTGCACTTTTTGTCTAACGTTTAGAAATCTTTAAAGACTGAAAAATTTTGTAGTGTGTGGTGGACTTTATTCACAGTGGGAAAGGTAAGTAAAACCTTTACTTAAGAGTACTGTTACTGTCAATAAAAATATTATTCAAGTAGGAGTAAAAGTATGCAGCTAGAAAAGTACAACTTCTTTAATAAGTTTTTCAAGTAAATGCAACTGAGTAAATGTAACTGAGTACTACGCAACTCTGATTATCAATAAGTATTTTTCCATTACCTCTTTGACTTTTCCAGAGTCAATGACAAAGACCACATCATTGATAGTGATGCTTGTTTCTGCTATGTTTGTAGAGAGGATCTAGGAAAAGAGTTGTCATTTAGTTCGCACTATTGCACTAATCAATACTTGCAACAAGCAACTCAGTCTCACAATTTTTCTGACACCAGGTGGCGACGTCTTCATGGCTTTTTTCTGATCAGAAGTTTGCATATCTGAATGTAGGGTGAACACCTCATATCTGCAATTAATAACATGCTCGTTGCAATGGTATGTTAGAAAGATGCATTGAAGTAATGGCCAGCTCTTTACAGAATAACTAAAACAGCTGCTGTAAAACTGCTACATATTTTAATGAAACATTACCTTTCAGAGCGAGTCGAAAACCTTTTGTCATCAAAGAGAATGCGATCCCTGAGTGCCACAATCTCATCATAGCCAGGGAGAAAAATCAGAACAGCACCTAAGCCATATAGTAAATTCACAGATAATGTAAAAAAATATATTATGAATAATTTACAATTTACTCCAAATATTTGTAGTTTTGTAATATACATGGTGAACAGTCAAGGAAAGGAAAAAGCAGTCATTGTCAAACCTTCACTGGTGGTGGAGCAGATGTGATGAAGGAGGGTCATGATGAGGTCCAGATCTACGAACTCATCGTCAAAGCTGTGGTGGTACAGCTTGAGCAGTTCTTGGTCCTCTAGGCTCAGCTCTGCACTGGGACACTGCATCAGAGCAGTTTCATCTGTCTGATTTAATTTTAATTTTCCAAGGGGGCTGGAATAACAAGAATAATGAAAAATAACAAACAAATATCTATTGTATATAACTGAATGCAACAGAAAAAGAAATCTTACATTGATGATCGGAGTAGATCTACTGCATCCATCTGGTTAAAGTGAATGGCAAAGTCCAATGCAGACCTGAACACATAAAAAAGGTTGGCATTCCAGTGTGGACATGTTGTGCATCTTACAATCATAAAAAATATAACTTACCAACCATTGGACGCCCTTATGTTCATATCAGCTCCCATACTAAGGAGTTGCCGCATCTGTGCAATGCATCCTCGACCTGCTGCAACCATTAGAGCGGTAGCACCGGTCTCACTGTGGGTATAGTCGACTAAATTTGGAAAAAAGACAATAAATAATCTAAAAGCTGTAATTGTGTGGAATTAAACATTAAATACAAATATACAAGCTCAGACGCACCATTTACATTCTCATAGAGAATTAGATTAAAAATCTGGGTAAATGCATCTTGATCTTCACCAAGGAAGATGTTGGAAATGCACATGTCCATCTCAGTCTTCAGCCACGGCTCAAGGACATCTGTGCTATTTTCTTCCTGTCGAAAATGTACAAAGAAAATGGTTGACAAACATATTAATACAGTACATTTAAAATATTACACTTTGATTAGTCTCTTCTACAATATGTGTCTAACTTACTGATTTGCATAGGGTGCTGCTCTCCGTGTTTGGGTCACTACAGCTTTGTAGTAACTCAGACGCAGCCATATTCAGACCCTCAACAGAACTGCTCTCCACAGCTTTACACCACTCTGTCAAAACCTTCTCTTTAGTTTCTTCTGTAAATAAGACATGGGTGGTGAGATAGTTGAAACTTGGTGTTCTATACAATGCTAAATTGACTTTCAGTGAACTTAGCCTTAAACTGCTGTTACTGCACCTGAATTCTGTTCAGCATTATGCTGTTCATAGCAGCGCTAAAAAGCCTCCGTTCACTTCCTACCCTTGCCAGTACATCAGGCTGAATCCCAAATATGGTCCAAAATAATTGCATAAAACACAGCTACAAAGAAAATATAATATAGAACACAGATCTTACTTTTCTGTTTTTCTTCCTTGTACTTTTTCATGTCTTTAACTTTGTAATCAGTAATCTTCAGAATGTCTTCCAAAAAGAGTTCCTTCACTTCAAACTGTCTCCCTTTAACTGGAATAAAAAAAACAGACCTGATTATTACTATATCAATACCCTGTTACATATATTAGAAATATAATAGCACTCACTGTGGAGGACAGGGCAGGATCCAAAGTACTGAAGAAACAGGTCAATATCCAGAGCAGCACTCGAGAGGATCAGTTTTAGAGTGGGAATCTTCTGAAGCACGTCTCGCATCTTTGTTAGCAGGAAATCAGTCAGACCATCACGTTCATGCACTTCATCCTGTAAAGAGAGCAGCAGTTTACCTTTTGATAGCCCACTAGACTAACACCATATTAGATCCAACTATTGCTCACCAGTAAAAAAAAAAAAAAAAAAAAAAAAAAACACTAAAAAAAGAAACAATACAGACAATCAACATCAATTGAATCAAAGGTAGTAATAATAATTTGGATTTCAGTATCAATACTGAAAAAAAGGCCCACAAATAGGACAATTTATAACATTTCCTGAGGAAGAAATAATACATATAATACAATAATAAGTATGATTATTTTGTGTTAAATGTAGCATTGATATATATATATATATATATATATATATATATATATATATATATATATATATATATATATATATATATATATATATATAATTATTTTTTATTATTATGGCATCAAAAATCTGTATTGAGACATCAAAAATCAAGTTTTGAAATTGTGACAATTCTACTCACTACTATAACATGTGTGACGGTTGTCAAACTGGCATCTCCAGCCATTAGAGTCCTGACAAATACTCCACTTGTACAAAAAGTCAAAAGCGTCCTGGGAGAAACCCTAAAAACACATAGTCCGTTTTAGATTTAGCCTCTATAAAAACAGCTAGAAATCGCTAAACAGTGATACATATGATAATGATACTTTCAAATGATCCATCTGTGTTTACCTGCTCTCCAATCTGATGTGATAACCAACTGTTTGCCCCACACTCTCTCCTCTTTCTGCAGCTACCCTCTCAGCCACAGCAATGGCAGCCAGGCGTCTGGGCTGTGTGCAAAAGATCCTGCAGGGCACTCCTGTCCTAGTGCAGTCATCAAGAAGGAACTGGGGAATCTGGATAAGAACATAGAATTCAGTTGGCTTTGTTATCAGGACTGGTGGCATATTTATACTCAAATAGTAAAATATTTACAGAAATGTGGTATTCAGCAACATTGGGTTTACCTGTGTAGTTTTACCAGAGCCCGTCTCTCCCACCACCAGAATGACGCGATTTTCTGCAATGAGTTGCACAATCTCCGCACGCCGTTCGTATACTGGCAGAGAGCACCTGAAACTGTCAATATCTGTTGGATTTCTTCTTCTGGGCACCAAAGGAATGCCATTATTTAAACATCCACTTGCTCTATTTTTGTCAAAACCGTCTGCAACAACAATAACAAAATATAGTAAAAATAAATACATTGACTACACACTAGTCAAGTCAGAGAGGATTTGATAGTCTAGACCTACCAAGTTCAGTGGACATCCTCAGGCTGCTGTTACTGCTAAGGTGAAGGTCTGTGCGTTCTTTACTGGTGATGGGAAACCTCTGATGGAAGCTCCGAATAAAATGCAAAGTGTTGTGGGAAAGAGTAAGAGGCATTGTTGGCCGAGGTTTTTCTGAACCATCAGTTTTTCTGATTGTAAGATATCGATTTGATCCTTTCCTAAAATGAAACATTTCAAAGGCAAGTTGAATTTGCGTACACATTCAATCACTATTATATTCTGAACCTACCCCTTGCTTTTGGAAATGTACCCCAGAGACAGGGCTATGCGATGAATGAAGGCCCTTTCAGTACTTGACAATGATGAGGGAAACTCCATCTCTGTTTTTCAAAGGTTACATATCAAATATCGTTTTCAACAGTTACAATAATTATAACCAATTTGTGTATGTGTATGGGGCAACTTTCAAGGCAATTTACACCTTTATTTCACACCTTTCTGGTCACTGTAGCGAAACCTCTCCAAAGAGAGGTTCACAGATATCTTCACTTCTTCATCGATGTGAATTTCTTTGAGTCCATTGGACACACGCCCCCTCTTTGGAATGCTTTGGCCTTTCGCCAGTGTTTTGGAGGACACACCAGAATGAGACATTCTGAGAAAACAATGATATAATTTAACAATACAATTCTATGACGTTATAAATAACTTATATTCTAGTACATTTCCTAACCACACAGCTCAGGAATATGTTGACTGAATGTGAGTATTTTAATAGGGTACTTGTCACAGGACTGGGTTCTTATCTACGCTTTCGTCATTCTCATTTTATTAACGAAAGCTAGAAGCTATACCCCTGTATGTTAGCTAGGCAAAAGAACACATTAGCTTATACGTTGGGCGACATAAAGGTTAGATACCTTTGGCAAGACTTGGCAATGTACAAACAATGCTTAAGTATATGTGTGGAGAAAAAGAGACCTTATTGTTTTATAATTAGTAGGTTTGTTGCTCCATCGAAGACGGGACCTGACTCTGGTCTCTTGCCTGTTTCAATGGCCGCCAACGAAGATTGCACTTCCGGTACAAAATAAAAGAGACACACATTAAGACCATGCAAACGACGGAGTATAAGGGTCACTTAAATAAAAAAAATATATATGCGGGCGCTACGAGAAAAAAGTCGTAGTATTACGAGAAAAAAGTCGTAGTATTACGAGAAAAAAAGTCGTAGTATTACGAGAAAAAAGTCGTAGTATTACGAGAAAAAAAGTCGTAATATTACGAGAATAAACTCAAAATCGTAAAAACGTGGGAGACGAAGCTAAAGAACCAAAGAGAACCTTCTCCTTCTGGTTTCTATACCATCTTTTCGAAGCAGGTAATGACCATTATCTTATTATAGGTATGTGAAATATTATTTTTCAAACATTTACAGTGTGGTGGCCTTATGTTCTCCCTATAGCATCAGGCCGTGGGTAGTGCATAAGAGTTCTTCTAGCCAAGCTCTGCGCGCACCTGGCTAAGGGACCGACTGCGTGGCAGGGCCGCTGTTTGCTCGTCACGGACAGAGGGAGTTTGTTCACATATGTCCACACATGTATGAACAATCGTTGTCCATATGTGGTCCTTAAACTGGTTCACGAGTTTAAATGTAATGGCGCATGGAGCCGCTCTTAGCCAATTTTGTCTGGTTTGTACGCTGCGTTAGACACGGTTTGGTTCGGCATTAGAGGTTTTAAACCTGGTTTAGACAAGCCCACCGCGAGGTAAGCATGACCTCCGGGATAGTCCCGCGCCAGACTGTTCTCGCTAACCAGGTCCGAGAAGGATGTGGCACAGAGAGCACACGTGGGGATGAGGAGCGCGCGGGAACTGATCGAGCGGACGACCGTCACTCATCACCAACACAGCACTGATCATCCCCGGAGAAATGCGCTAGCTCCGTCCTTGCGCGGACAGCACTATCCCTACTATGCTTATCCGCAATTGACCCATCTCTCTCCCCGCATACAACTAAGACTAAACCGGGCAGCTCCATGCGCCATTACGAACAACACCGATGTTGTTTAAAATATCTACAAGAATACAGTAGGCCATTGTTTGCAACTGTCCCCGTGAGTTGGTCCAGTTTTGCTCAAATTCTCTTATTCTCTATAGTAGTTCTGGGTCCCCATACCAGTGCTAGCGGACAAAAGCATAAATTTAAGCATAGCGCTATTAAAAGCCATAATTATGCATGTATTGAATATCTCGATTCACCAAGGCATGTTTTTACAGTGGATTGAGGATATGGCCATATCCAGTTTTGGAGGAAGACTTGCTTTGGATGTGAATATCATGATATTAGTAAGTTTTATGCTGTGACTAGTGTATAATTAAGAGACAGTAAATGGACAGATAATTATTGGCATATTTTCTTGTCTTTTACAGATCCATAATGAATGACTCAATTTCTGAAATAGTGGCATTTTTAAGAAGGCGTCAGGTCTCAGAAGAAACCATCAAATGGATTGAAGACTAAAAGGTTACTTTTATTGTAAAATGCACCCTCATATCATATGGGCTATGTTTAGATGCTATTGCAGTTGGGCCAATACATGCACCTATAACAGTTACATTACAAATCAATTACTTGCCACTTTTGTTTCACTGTTAACAATGATGTCCATTTATTTTTCCAATCAAAATTGTTTGATCCCAACACTTTCATTATTTTGCACTGCTTGCAGATTGACAGAGAAGTAATTTTGCTGATAGAAGATGCAGATTTGGAGGATCACCTGCCATTCTATGGAGACAGAATTGCATTGATACATTTTTGCAAATCTCATCCACATTCAACCATACGAAAACAGGGACTTTTTGAGAAACTAAGGGAAAAAATTAAAGTTAATGAATGAAAGTTGATGAAAGCAAACTCAAACTGGGGAAGAAGAGCCAGGACAATCTAACAAAACAAAAAAAAGAGCTATACCATTTACACCGAATAATTGAAATAGGCTGGATCCACACTGAAAACAAAATAACAAAGCAGGTCAGAGCAAAACAAGGAGGAGGGACAAGAAAGGTTACCATCAGCACCCAGGCAGGATTTAATGACATTTTAGAACAAGGAAAATCCTTGTTTTTTCCACAGGGGAAATCTAACAAAGGCGCTGAGACTGATTTCGATTTTGAGGTTTGGGATTTTAAACAAAATCCCCTACCTCATGAAATGTCTGTAGAATACATATACAATACTGTGAAGCTACCAATTCTGAGGTTTTATTTGGCAACCCAACCCAAAACAGTGATTGTGGATGATGATGATGATGTTGATGATTATACACCTTTTGAGGGAGATGAAGAGCACCCAGAAGCTATTAATAACCCACAAAAACTGTTACCAGAGATGCAGCCAGAGGTCTATATTTTTCCAGAGGATATGAGCACAGGGTTAGCCTATGCAGAAGATGGTACAGATTTTGCAACATTTCATGTTGATAGTTCAGTGGCTATACCTCTGGATACTTCAGATTATGCTCAGAGTATTTCTGTTTTGAATGCTACCAACTCTGACCCAGAGATTACATTTGGCCCAGACCCAACTAACAGTGAGGCTTCTCTCAGTGATACGCTCATTTACCAGCCTGATGGTACGCTCCCACCCAGTCCACAAAGCATCATACCAGAGGTGACTTTGATCTTACACCATGCAAACAGCTTCAGTGAAATGATTTTCAGATGATGACATACTACGCAAAACTATTAAAGTTAAGCGTTTTCTTCCAGACAACAGACTGGAGAAGGGTAGTGGTTCAGGTTTACTCAAAGATGTCTACACTAGCTTCTGGGGAGAGTTTTATGAAAGGTGTACTCTGGGAACCCCCTATAAAGTGCCTTTTCTTAGACATGATTTTACTGAAGTAACTTGGAAGGCTATTGGTAGGATCTTTGTTAAGGGATTTCAAGATTGTGGGTACCTGCCTCTTAAAGTTGCCCCTCCGTTTCTAGAGGAAATGCTTTTTGGGAAGATTTACAGTGACCTAATCAAAAGTTTTCTCAAGCTTTTCAGCTCCCATGAGCAAAATGTTATCAACAAGGCTCTTGTTAACCTTGATTCTGTCGATGCTGATGAGATCACAGACCTGCTATCTAACTATGAATGCCACAGAAAAATCTGTTCTGAAACCCTTCCTGAAATATTACTTGAGCTAGCACACAAAGAAATAATCCAAAAGCCAATGTTTGTTATTGACTGCTGGCAGGGGATTGCACAGCCACATATGCTACTCAACTCTGAAGAACTGACAAAAATGTACAGTGAGCGGAAACCTACTACAAAAACAGTAGCTGAAAAGTTACACTTTCCTGATACAATGACACCAAATGAAGCAGAGGTGGCATGGTACTTGAAAAAATATATCAAGGAACTTAGTGAAGAGAGAGTCGAGAACTTTCTGAGGTTCTGTACAGGGTCTGATTTGCTGGTATCTGGTTTTATCAAAGTCGAGTTTGTGTTCAGACAGCATTTACCAGTAGACCAATTGGGCGTACCTGTGCATCACTTTTGCATTTGCCAGACAGCTATGATAACTTCCCAGACTTCCGCAGTGAGTTTCACGCAATCCTTGACAGTAATATCTGGATAATGGATATTGTTTAGACATGAGTATGGCACTGTTTCAGTTTTCTTTTTCTTGTTTTTTTATGACAAAGTAAATGTTTATTTACTATGAATGAACATTGTTTCATTTTTCACATTTTATTTTTTGACAAATATGCTACTGTTACGGTTCATGTTTCAAACCAAGTGTCTTTACATTGCCTCTGGTAGGCACATTTGCAACTTTTGAATGTTACACATTTTACAGAAAAGCAGTTTTATGCACTTTTTGAATGTTCAATAACAATAATTAAGCAATAAATACAATTTTCAAATAAAACATTCTGCTAACTTTTTTCCCCTTCAAATACAAAAAACTTTAGCATAACACCTCTCAGTAGAGGTGGTGAGTTCAACAGTTCAAATATTGTTAAGTATTTCATTTCTTAAATGTATGTATAGTTCTGCAGCTGTGGAGCCATTTACTGGGGCACACCATCTATTTCGCCCTATAATACGATAAATAGATATGTTTAACTGGAAATAATTACAGGGTGTCAAATGTATCAAGCAGTTTTACACTTTAAAAGTAGACCAACTTTAATGTAGCCAGTATTAGAGTAGCCTACTTTTATAGCCTACCTATGACGCGTTTCAGGGATTCAGTAATAGCCATAGGAGTTTCATTTTTTGGCATACTTTGTGGCGCGAATGTGCGCTCCCAAAGACTCGCGCATAGAGGATAAAAACCACATCCACATTTCCACAGACGCACGACACAGCGACTGCCCCTTCTTAGCTCGCAAAACGGACAATTAGGCCTCACAAAAAGATCGCCAACAGCAGCAATACGATCACTGTTCCCTCTAAGCTGCGCGCGTGCGCAATTGCGCACTGCTGACACGGTCTCCGCGCACAGAAAATCTGTGCTGCGCACAAAAAAATCGAACCGGAGTTGAAAAAAAAATAAACACACAACAATTCATTCTGAGCTATTTTTCAGTGTGAGTCAGTGAGTGTGACCGGGGACGAGCTGCTCCAGACAATTATGTGATTCACATACGTATTTGCGCAGCTCATCAACGTCATTGACAGGCTCCTCATGCGCCGCTATCAGAGTTTTAGTGAAGTGAAGACTCGCTAATGATTCTAAGTGTTTAACCCCTTAATGTTCCGACGGCCCGCCGTCGGGCAAAGATCCGCGCGTAAAATTACGCACGCGTAATTGTTACGCAATTACGCGTGCGTAATTTTACGCACTGTTTTGCAGCAGTTTTGCGTTTTAAAAATGACGAAACGGACAAAACAAAGGAAGTACGCGACCGAGGACACTGGATGTTTGTACAAGTTAAACTAGAGGCATCTCGGACCCGGAGCGGTTCGTGGAACCAAGTGAAGATCTCATGGTGGACTCAGGAGTAGAGGATCTTATAATTTGATGGACTGGATGCTGTTCTTGATCGGTAAGTGTGGTTTATTCTGCTATTGACTTAATTGTGGGTCAAATATATCATGCGTAATCATTAGCATTAGCTAATGCCAATCTGCACCCCCCGACCACCATCAATCATCACGCACACACCACTTGGGCGAAGTGTCTTGCCTAATGACACAATGACAGAAATTGGTCCGAGCGGGACTCGATTCTCCAACCTCTAACCACTGAGCCACTGTCACAGAATGACTGTCACACTGTCACATGTACAGTGTGTTTTTAGTTTGCAGTGTGTGTTTGTTTACATTTTAAAGTGTGTGTGTGTGTGTGTGTGTGTGTGTGTGTGTTTGTTCACTGTTTGCAGTGTGTGGTTTGTAAATATATATTTATTTTTACCCATACCACTTGTTTTGAATATATTTTATATATTGTGTTTTGATATGATATGCAAATGTACAGTAATAGAGCAGCTGGGTGTGCAGATACAGATTCCTCTCAGTGTGTGTTGGTCATTGACTGTCACTAGTTTATGAGTTGTAAAAATCAAATGATCGTGTCATATACTGTAAAAGAGTTACCGGACTGTCTCCCAGACACAGTAGGACAATCTCACTCAGTCACAGCAAAAGCTTCACACAATGGCTTATACGTCAGAGCTTTATAATAAAAATGTTAAGTGTGTTTTCAACATTGGAGTTTACAGTTGGCTTGGTTTGGTTGGAAGCTCATGTTTTTCCATAGTTAAAATGAAATATTTATACTTCCAATAGCATTAATATATTAATATTAATATTAATTACTGCATTTTCAAAACATGATCAATCTAAAATCAGCATGTTTGATCTATAAAGTTCTGCACTCTCTCGCTCTTCCACCAATAAAAGAATTTATCAAGAGTAAAGAAAACACACAAAGAACCACACGAGCCTCCGCCAGAGGAGATATGGTCATACCCCACAGACGTACCACCTTTGGTCAGATGGTCCTGTCTGTCCGAGGTGGGAACCTGTAGTGCCCAACATATAATTCATTTAAGGCTCAACTGAAAAACTGGCTCTGGGCAAACCAAACTTGCACACACTAGGTGCCAGGCTCTTTATTATATATTGTGTATCCTTTATGGGCCGTTTTAGTATTGTATACTACTGTGGGTCTGGATAATGAGCTGAGTGAATGTTAATGGAGTTTTGTGCAAAGTGACTAAGATTGTAAGATTGTATGGTTGAAAATTGTATTTAAGGCCTGATCATTGTTTAATGTAAATTTTATTGTTGTATTTTTGATCCCTGTGACCCTGAACCGTGGGACTACGGATGGAAATTAGAAATTTTGTTCATTAACATGCACTGTCCCAATCAAATAAACAAATAAATAAAAAATTAACATACTAAACAGGTCATGAGCAAGATTTTTGTCATTTTCATTGTATAAGTGGCTAAAGCACTTAATTAAAAGTCTTATACAGAAATGTAAATGTGGTAATTTGATTCCTTTAATAAACCATTTAACTTGGATGGATGTGATGCAGCATGACCACAGTGCGCACGTCTGATGTCGCTCACAGTGGTCCATGGGACGCTCAGGGAGTTTGTGTGTTTACTCAGACTCGTGAAAAATTAGAGGGAACATTGAATATGCTCAATAAGTAATAGCTCATACTCCAGCGTGCTATAGTCTAATTTTCCAGGGAAGTAATGAGTGTCTAAAGCTATGCAACACTGAAAATAGCTTACCTGTATAATGTTGAGGAAACAGAATTGTGCCAAGTTTTTGTCCAGGAAATCACCGGTGAAATGTCCATGTTCCTTTAGAGTTTGAAAGATGTCCATCCAAAACTGAATGCATTGTTTACGCAGGACTTCCCACCAAGACTCTATTCGTTGATTGGCGGTGCTGCATCCATAGATGAAGCTTTGATCCCCAGCAAATGCGTCGGTGTGGTTTCTGCGCAAGAACCGTTGCATGTCTCGGGCATGTGAATTCTCTGTACCTGGATCCACCCGGAGCCTTTGCGGACACCCCGCAACTCGAGTGACTGTGTTGATATAGTAATCCGCAATTACTTTCGGATCGCTGTTAGTAATGTATGCCTCCATCTACATAATGTGTCGACTAAAGCCATAAATACAGCCATTTATGCAGATGCCATACGGCTTCAGTTTATCATATGAATCCAAATGCCACAATGCGTTTGGCCCTTACCCTGTCTTCGCCGAAGACGCCGCCTTCTTCGCAACTCTACCCCATTTGGATCCAATATTTTCAGTAAAATTCGGATCGTTTCTTGAGAAACAACAAATCCTCTCTGTATAGCTCTATGGCGTAAACACCGATATCCCTGCAGACGACCACTTCCAGCCAGTTCCTCTTCCACAAAAGTAGCAATTTCTCCCAAATCTGTATGGTTCCTCCGACGAAACAAACTCAAACGCTTGCAGTGCCGCTTCAAAGTACTTATACTGATGATAGTGTGGTGATGGTGGGCTAAAAGACACAGTATTTTATCGTGCGTAAACCCCAGTTGAAAGTTTATCTGAACAAAATGCTCCAAATTCTCCATAACGCATAACGCATTGGTCACTCATTCACGCACAGCAGCCTATACTCTCATAAAAAATACGACTTTTTTGTCGTAATATTACTTTTTTTTCTCGTAATACTACGACTTTTTTTTCTCGTAATACTGCGACTTTTTTCTCGTAGCGTATAATATTATATATTATACTCCGTCGTACATGCAAATATAATATGATAAAAACCGTATTTTTCACCTCACACATCCAATGATTTATATTAACACTAGACGAAAGAATAACCACTAACTTAGAATTATTATCGTTGTCAAGAGTGTAATTTTATTTTGCCGTGCTCACAAAAAAATGGTACCTGTGGCATATAAAAAAAACTGTCATAAAAAATATCAAGATAATAAATAAATAATTGTTTTTCTTATGTATATCTGTGGTGGGCTACACGTTCATTTTAAGTACTTCCTTAAAACTAAGCAAAAAAGACAAGAGAACATACTGAAAAAAGATTAATTTATTAAACAAAAGCAACCCCAGTTTATACACAGTGCAGCTTTTCTGACACAACATAATCTGAGAACAAACGAAAAAGGAATCTGGCTGTAGGCCAATGTGAAGATAATGGCTGAAACTTCTGTGGATGTGATCATGTTATCACATAAGGTGGAAATAATGTATGAATTCATTATTTAAGAAAGACAAACAACCTTTGGTGTGTAAAGAATCAAATTGCACCATTTTGTGAGCATAAATGATAAGCACACATCTGAATTTAAAATCATTTAAGCACATGGTTGGTATACTATTTGAGCAGCATTTTAAACATCACCATTAGTAACTTTCATCTTAAAAGCACATGGTTGGTATAATGTCTGAGTAGCATCTGAAACATCACCATTAGTAACTGTCATGTAAAATAAAACTCCTAATGTTCATCATCAATAAAGCTTTTCTAAAAAGTCAGCACACACGGTATTTTTGTTACCATATTGGCCAAAAAAATAATAATTTTGAGTCAAATATATAAAATCTAATGTTCTGATAATGTTTTATCTCGTACGTTAGTGAGAAATTTAGCACAAAACATGAAAGATAAAAACACCTAAGGATTGAGACCAGGTTTACCATTCTAGAGGTCTTTTTTTCAGAAAATTACTTTAAACAATGCGTGTTCATTTAAAACTTTAAACATGGCAAATTCAGGAATAGTCTTAAAAAGGATGGTAAAAATTGACACAAAGGCTTTGTACACCTCAATGTGCAAGAGACAGAGCTCAGTTTGTATCAATAATCAAAACACTTCATGATTGCCTCTTTGTCAAATTTGAAGTTGAGGAAAGCATTGGATGACAGAAGCTGCTCTGAACAGGGAGAGGATTGATGGCCATTGGAGTTGAACTGAGACATATCTGTAAAAAAAAAAAAAAACACAAAACATTGTTTATCCAACATATTTAGCTTATGCAGGTTATAGATAGTTTGTATTCCTACAATTGAAATATATAAAGATTTAAACAGTAGACTACTATTTAAATTAGGCTGTGTTTCTAGGGCATGCATATGTGCTGTTCATTCAGTCCATGGTGCAGTATATGTTATTTACGATTTAAGCACATTTACCTTTTAGTTTGGCTTATCCATATCCATGACTTACAATGATTTTGCCAACTCTACATGAACACAGCCACATTTATCTTATATTTTTTAATTCCTCGTATATTTTGTGATTTGTATTATTTTCATTACGTAGGGAGTGCTCTTCAGTTCTAAATGATCAGCTGGTGCTAGAGCACAGTGTGACAGCACACAGTTTCATATAATCTGGAGTTGACAGGGCCTTGTGGTACCGCCTGGTTTGGTCTATCCTGGTAGGTTTAAGTTCAGCCAGCTTCATATAGTAGATGACTTCAAATTTATTTAGGACCAGAAGATGCAATGTTTCTCAATATTTTGTTAGCTGTACCTTTCTCAAAACTGTCTTGCAATCTTCTGGGCTGAAGTCGTTTGTCTTCCTTCTGAAAGGTTACGCAGTGATTATGCTCTGTAACACACGGTTTTATTGTAACATTTAATCTTTCAGTAAAAAGATTTTACCTGCACACTGCTAAATCCATTTTCACTACCCTTCTTCAAATAGGGCGAGTCTTGACTTTTCTTCCCATTGCTTTTTATAGTTTGGTTCTACCAAGATAATAGTAATAATACATTCAAATATTATACATAAATAGATTTAAAATTATTATTTTTCATTGAGCTTACATGTATTTACTAACCTGATACAGATCATACTGGCCTGTCATTTTCTGCTGTTTGTGTTTGGCATTGGTGTCTGCCGAATGAACTTCTGTGCCTGTCATGCGACGAGACTTGGACCTAAAAAAAACAATCAAGCTGCTATAAATGTGCAGAGAAAATACAGAATTGTATAGTAAATATATAATTTTACCGAGTACTGTCTGAAAATTTGTTTGGAGTACTATCCTCATCACTGTCTGGTGACTCGCCTTTGAGTCTACTAATTCGCTCTCGCAGTGGTCTACAAGAATGAGAGAGTACAATGTTATTAATCGTTATTTAATTACAGATTTTGCATACAAGGACAAATAAGTACCTAATGAATGGAATGGCCATAAAAAATCTATTTGGGGCAAGTCCAAGTTTGGACTTAGGAGTCATGTCATTTCTGTGACACGGGAGCTTCTCAATAGGAAACCACTCAATGTTCTAAAACACACATAAATAATGTGAAGTATAGAAAAAAATATAATAAATCCATAAAGGCAGATAAATACATGCACATACCCGGATCTCTTTTCTTGTTTTGGGGTTAAACTTGGTGTCCTTGGAAACACCTGGTATAATGTAAAGGCGCACTAACTGGTCAGTGATTTTCTGTTCTATGTACATGTCTTTACAGATGCGATTCTTAATATCAAAACCCGTCTCTTCCATCACCTAAAATGCATATAACATTATACATATATATGCACATATTGCTCTTGGTGTGTAAACTAATGAAGGAAAACTCACTTCACGAACTGCACAGTCATGAGGGGCTTCTTCTTCATTTACTTTACCCTTTGGAAAGCCCCAACCTGATTTCGCCAGATAACCCTGAACAAGCAGCACCTACCAAAGAAACACCATGATGGCTCTAGGTTACTAGGTTAGAATTACAGTCAACAACCAATATTTGAATGATTACTCACAGGCTATAATAGAGACAAAACATATTTCTGTGTAAAAAAAAACAAACAGGGCGATAAAAAAAAAAAAAAAAGTGACTTACATTTTCAAGTGATTCATCCAGAATAATAGCTCCATATGTTGGTACACCCATCTTGTATTCTTTCCACTGTTCAAGAACCTTCTGCACATCCTCTCCATTAGGCAGCAGAAAGGGACAGTGTTGGAAAAGTATTGAGCTGTTAAGGTAAGCAATTTACAAGGTTTTATAGATTAAAAAAAAATACTGATTTGTAACTACAATGTTATAATAAGATGTTACAATCAATATTTCAATGCTGTAGGATATCAGCTTTTGCAAAATCTCTTATCCCACAGTGAGGGGCGCCTGGAGTGTTTTGCATGCAGAAGTCCAAATAAAACCAGTGAGCCAGCTCGATCTGGAAGCAAACACGGATGGCATTGTCCCTCTCCTCGCTTGGAATGTGAAGAATAAAGCGACTGCAAAAGAGGAGAAGGCATGACCATTAGGACAAAACATAAACAATACCCAAAATCATCATCCCTTTTTGATGCAGATGGTCAGGGCATTAGTGGCTGACAATAATTCATAACTGCCAGTCAATAATTACTCTCAGAATGCTCCAGGATGTACTTTCAGTATTGCATTTGGTTATAGATTCAAATAAAACCAAAAAACACTGTTAATAATATCGGATGACTGGATACGAGTCAGGCAGGCAGTGGGCTACATCATCACAATCATGTAAGCTTAAGCCAATATTGTGGCTGTAAATTTAATATGTAGAAGTATTTGTCTGTTTAGGATTATAACATATCCATATTTTGTGATAATAACAAAAAGAAGTGTGGCAAATAAACCCTTACCTGCAGAGGTCGTCCAATAGCGCGGTGGGGATCTCGACTCTTTTTGTTTCCATGTTCGGCGAAAACATCCCGACATTAAGTCAGACCAAGAGGCCAAAAATACACCTACTTCCACAGCATCTTTCGTCACATTTTGCTCTTTGAGTCCACCAAAACTCAGCTTTACATTAGCCTCTAAAGCTAATATCAACTGAGTAGTCTCCTCCGAGCGATAAGTTTCTTGTTTTAGTTTACGGCTTTAGGCGGAAATGAAACGCACCAATGAAAACAAAGTAGGCGGGTCTTACGTTCAGTTCTCAGTTTCTATTGGCCAACTCTTAAATCAATCTACGCAATAAACATGACAGTAATGGAGAGGCTCTAGCAAGTTTGTATGAGACTTATGTTCTTTGCATCATTTGTCATTGGAATTTTCATTTTTGTGCACTTTTTCCTACTCATTTGGCTAATATCACATTTTATACATTTTTCAGAGAAACAGAAAAAAATACGTACCCTATATTTATGCTTAGAGCATATTGCATGTGTCATATACTTTAATGTAAACTTTTCTGCTCCTTGTTGCTGTTCCTGAAATGTGTCACAATATGACATTAAACATAAATCTAACATTTATTTCATTGGTCAAAATTACTTAGGAAAAAAACATGCATTCTTATTGTGAGAGGGCTCGCCAGCTACAAAATACCTTACACTCATATTCAGTTTTTATGTTTGACATGCAAATACTGCAAGAGAAAAGGTGTTTAAACTTTGTGGTAGTTTTTGTCTTGTGTGAACCGAGTACAACTTTACTTTGATACTTTATTTGATTTCTTTCCAGACATTTCATACTTAAGTCAAGGAAACAATCAAAATACACAAGTCTGAAAAAGGAATAGGCAGAAGCCAAAGCTTATGACGCCTACCCCTTTTATACTAAACATAAAGATAAAGAGCTGCTGCCAAGCAGCAAGAATACAAGATCTCTTTTTTCCTCATCAGAATAAAGTGTTCCTGTTTTAGGCCAATTCCCAAAATTATTTTTATTTGCTAAATGCCAGAATATCAAGAGGATTTTTTTTTGACAATTCTCTTTCTTCAAAGTCAGATGTTTACATACCTTTCATTAGTATTTTTACCATTGCCTTTAAACTGTATGACCTGGGTTAAACATTTTGATTATCCTTCCACAAGCTTCACAATAGTTGCAAGGAATTTTGAGTCATTCCTCCTGACATAACTGGTGTAACAGAGCCATGTTCGAAGGCCGCGTGTCTCGCACATGCCTTTTCAGGCCTGCCCATAAATTTCAATAGGACTGAGATCAGGGCTTTGTGATGCCCACTCCAAAACACTGACTTTGTTATCCTTAAGCCACTTTGCAACCAGTTTGGCAGTATGGCATGCCCTTGGGACATTGTCCATTCAGAAGACCAATTTGTGCCCAAATTTTAACTTCCTGGCTGATGTCTTGAGATTTTGCTTCAGTATTTCCACATTATGTTCTTTCCTCATGATGCCATGTATTTTGTGAAGTGCATCAGTTCCTCCCGCAGCAAAACAACCCCACAGCATGATGCTGCCACCCCCGTATTTCACAACTGGGATACTTGTCAGCCTACAGGACTTGACTCAAAAAATTTAGGCCCTTGTCCCTGTGTGCATTTACAAACTGTAATCTGGCTGTTTTATGTTTCTTTTGGAGTAACGCCTTCCTCCTGGCAGGGTTTCAGCCCATATCAGTACAGCACTTGTTTCACTGTGGATAATGATACACTCTTATCAGCTTCAGCAGCATCTTCACAAAGTCTTTTGCTTTTGTTCTTAGGTTGATATGCTCATTTTGGACCAAAGCACATTAATCTCTGGGACACAGAACCTGTCTCCTTCCTCAGTGGTATGAAGGCTGGACATTCCCATTGTGTTTAGACTTGCATATACAGTGCTATGAAAAAGTATTTGCCCCCTTCCTGATTCCTTACTTTTTTACATGTGTGTCACACTTAACTGTTTCAGATCATCAAACAAATTTAAATATTAAACAAAATAACCCAAATAAACAGTTTTTCTGTGATGTTTTTTATTTGTCATGCGAAAAATATTATCCGAACCTACATGATCCTGTGTAAAAAAAAAATTATTGCCCCCCGTTGTGAAATGATGAGGTAACTGTGAATAATCATATTACTGTGGAAAGCTGAGTTCAATTTCATTGCCACACCCAGCCCTGGTTGCTGCCAGACCTTTCAAATCAGATCACTTAAACCTGTCTGGCAAGGTGAAGTAGGCCATATTGATATCATGCCACGGTTCAAAGAAATTCAGGAGAAGATAAGAAGAAAAGTTATTGACATGTCTCAGTCTTGAAAATGTTACAAAGCCATTTTTAAATCTTTGGGACTCCAACTAACCATAGTGAGAGCCATTATCCACAAATGGAGAAAGCTTGGTACACAGTGGTGAACCTTCCCAGGAGTGGCCGGCCTACAAAAATTACCCCAAGAGCACAGCAACGACTGAACCAAGAGGTCACAAAGGAACTCACAACAGCATCCAAACAACTGGCCTCACTTGCTTCAGTAAATGTCAGTTTCCAAGTCCACTTCTTAATGGCTTAAAAAAAACAAATTGAAGGTTTTGGAGCGGCCTAGTCAAAGTCCAGATCTGAACCAATAGAAACCCTCCAATGTGGCTGATTTTAAAACTATTTTGCACAGAAGAGTGGGCCAAAATTCCTCCACAATGATGTGAAAGACTCATTGCCAGTTATCTCAAGTGCTTGACTGCAGTTGCTGGGTGGTGTATGGAGTGTTCAGTGCTGCTAAGGGTGGTTCAATTAGTTATTAGGTTTAGGGGGCAATTACTTTTTCACATGGCCCATGTAGGTTCAGATGGCTTTTTCCCTTAGTAAATAAATTGGCACTTAAAATTATTTGTGCTTGATCTGAAAGGGCAAAGAGTGACAAAGGTGCAGAAACAGTAAGAAATTGGTAATGGGGCAAATACTTTTTCACAGCACTGTAATTGTTTGAACAGATGAATGTGCACGTAACAGTGAACTAGACTTGTGCAAGTCCACAATTCTCTTCCTGATAGCTTGGCTGATTTCTTTTGACTTCCCCATGATGTTACACACAGAAGCAGTGTGTTTCAGGTGAGTCTTCAAATACATCCCCATAATTAACTAAAAATCAGAAGCTTATCCCTATCATTATTCTTGTATTTAGCAAATACAAATCAGTTTGGTAATTAGGTCTAGGTCTTAATGGACCTAAAACAGGAAAACTTTAGTCTGATTTCATGTCAGACAGTGAGGAAAAAAAGCACATGTGTCTTTTTATGTAGTGTATGTAAACTTCTGGTTTCAACTGTAATTATAACTGCCTATATGTTCCACACTATGGCATCATCAGCAATGAAACACAAGGAGGCAGCAGACCTTCAACCAGAAACGTTACAGAGTGCACCTTTAATATAGTCACTCCCTACTCAGGTCCTAGGGCGATCATATAGAATGGGAGTAGACCAAACACAAACCCACCCCTGATGTGCCATGCTGCCACAATTTCTGCCAAGTCATCAGTGAAGCGAAGGGTGTGGTGACAACAAGCAGATGTGCACATTTGGATTTTATGTCTAATTTAGCTAAATTGGATAATATTAATATAAATAGCCTATAAAATATATCGTATGTACATGACTCAATTTTGAAAATGGGCTACTTTAAAGAGAGATGTTACAAAAGGTATCATCAAGATGTAATTGTGCTATAAGTAAAAGTATATTTTCCCTTAGACCTTCAAAGTAAAATGACAAGCAAAGAAACAGAGCGTTGAATCGTCTTTATAAGCACAATGTTTAATGAACATATTTCAGTAAAATTGTAAAACATATATTTGAAACTATTTTAAAAGTAATTAAACGTACTGATTTACGATACCATATGACTCAGGTTCCACTTTACGCAACCTGTATTTTATTTTGAAGTGCACGTTTAAAGAAACAGCTGCCACTTTAGACGCTTGACGCCAGTGAGCTCAACTGTACGTCGCTGCAGGCGTGTCGCAGTTTTGGATTCAGCTAACTTCATAAATCAGCAGCAGCATCGCCTTGAAGGAAGCGTAGCCATGGCGCTGGGACTCAAAGAGAGATTTGAACACTTTCTACACGAAAAGAACCTCATGACAGATGTGTTGGCCAAAATAGAGGCAAGAACTGGGGTGAGCAGAACGTACATCGCACTGGGTGAGTATTTACGGGAACACGGATGGAAAAAGCATAGTGCAAATGGTACAGGAAGGAGCGTGGTCTGGTAACGCAACAGTGACCGTTATTGTGTCTTGATTTTGGTTTATTTAACTAACCCTAATGTTTTTACTCGGCATTATAGCATATTACCAGCGTATAACAGTTTGTGATATACATAAAACGTGGTGATATATTTTTTCCTTTTGTTCCAGCTGTCATTGGTTTCATCGCAGTTTACTTGGTGATTGGCTACGGGGCCTCCCTACTGTGTAACCTCATCGGCTTTCTCTATCCAGCCTACATATCGTAAGTGTCTTATTCTTAGCCCACCCAAGAAAACCCACCCTAGTAACCCCCTTTACACATACACACAATACTCGCCCTGCAGGACAGTGGTGGAGCAGATCACTTTAAGCAATAGACAGGAAAAAAAGAGCTTAACCCTGTTCATCAGAAGTGGTTTGTTTAGTCATAGCAGTAACCGCACACCTACTTCCTGTTGTACAATATTTGTTCAAAGTTAGTAGGCTTCATATTATCTTCATGTTGGCATAAAGAATATAGAACAAAAAGGTATAGTGCAAGTGATCACGTTGATAGTCACAAATCACATAAGCAAGTGAGTATTATCCTGTGTCATATTGATTTTTCTCTTTTTTACAAGAAGCTGTTAGAGGATGGACAGGTTAGTCTAATTATGATTCCTTATCTAATGTAGAGTTAGGGCCATTTAGTTAAGTTAAATTACTATTTTACTAGTGAAAGGCATGTAAAAAAAAAAGTTTTAAGTAGAGATAAACATTTGTACTTTTTAGCACATTGGCTATCGGTCTTAAATCTGCAGCACAGGCTGATATTTATTTTGTTTTGGCCGACCTTCCGCCTTAAGGGTACACACAAAGCTTTATTTGAACCCTTTGGATGCAATGCAATAACTGTAGAAAATATAGCCACACAGCTCTCTTAAAAGATTGTGTTAAAAAAGGGCCTGTGAATGAGTTTGTAGTCAATTTAAATTACATACATGGAAAATAATCAAAATTGGCCCTATATATCATCCCAAAAATATCAGCAGAGCTTATCAACCATCGGTTGCTCTGGATGCTAAGCAGTGGGTATTAGCATCGGCCATGAAAAAACCCATATTTGGTTTTTCAATCTTAAAACTAGAGATCAACCCTAGTGCAGCGTAGCTCTAAAACATTTTAAAAGAATAGAATGAACAGCTGTCTTTTTGCAGATTGAGTGTTTACTGTTTTGAGACTGAAGTACACAAGTGCATTTATATTTGTGCCCATCACTAACCACATTAACCCTGCATCTTTGTACTCGCATCATTTATTTGTCCAAGTACCATCCGCACTATGTGACTCTGATCATCATCACAGACAAACCTCCCGCTCACTTATGAATCAGCATTGAGCCGTGTGACTGTCACAGAACAGAGTGGAGATTGTACACTGAAATATGCAGACCACTCTCAGGCTCCCATGACATGATTAAATAAAACTTTCATTGGAACCAAATCTTTCCAGCGCTGTTTATAGCTTATTGAAGAGTAATTTTGTCATGAGCAAACAGACTTCAATGGCTTGATGTGGTGTGGTGGATAATGAAGGGAATAGTTTGCTTGTTTCTTTCCGTGTACTAATAATTTGTTAGATTTTGAATGGAGGGCATTAAAATATTTTGATTTTGATGCTGTGACCATGTTGTGATCATTTAGACATCTTTATTACTATATTTCTCCATTAACACTGTATTAATAGTTCTATTAATCCGTCTCTTTGGATTTGTGCTTTGGGAAGCATGTGTTGCCTTGGTCATATTGCACAATAATGATTATCCATGGCATTTATGAGACTGCAAACCTGAGTCACTGGGGTTGCAACCGTAGCACATGTATCTAATGAACAAGGAGAGGTTCAGAATGACTGAGGAAAGCAAATAGTTGATTAAAAAAAAACAAAAAGAAAAATATAATAAAAAAACAAACAAAAAATAAATCCAATAGAAATGGGTAATCCAAGAAAAATGCTGTAGGGTAATAAAAAAAAATGTATGGATTTCAAGGGACTGTAGAGGGCAATTTCTTCAAAGTCTTCAGAGAGTGTAGCAATTATACAGTTCAGATTTTATGGCAAAAAAAATCTACAAATATTTCAAATTCTTGATACAAATCTGGCTTTCATTATATTTTCTATGAAGCATTCACACAATCTACACCTGGTTCTGGTTGATTAATCTGCAAACTCCAAATGGATTTCTCACCTCTTGACGGCACATCTCCAAATGTTCAGTGTTTGAGGCAGATCATTGAGCTGCACCAGCAGATCCTCTAATGAGCTGTTGTTGCTGAGGTCAGCCATCTTCACCACATGGAGCATCCCAGTCTCCTCGAAACACTTGCCTTGAGAATGCTTTTGCACATTCTTTAAGTGATCAGCCATAACAGCATTTTGAAATTATTTTGATCAACTGCAGATCAGCGTCTGTCAGTTTTTATTGCAAATGAAAATATTTTTCCAGCTTCAGTTTCTCCTTTAAATTTTAAATCTCTTTAAATCGTGTTTTGGTTTACTGTAGCAAAAATTTTATTTTAGAACAAGATTTAATTCAGGATAATATTTGCCACTTTATATTTGCAGTTTCTCATTGTCACTGTAAACAATGAGAAACTGCTAAATGTGTGTAAAATGTAGTTTGTTCTTAATAATTAAATGTATTTGTAAGCCATAGCACTGCGACATACTACATGTAAGTCAGGGTCTTTTCATGAGTTGAAGGCAATTATAAAACTCTGCCAACTGGTTTAGTCCAATACTGAATATGCAGCCACTGTCGATAGCTCCAATGAGGTCCAATCTCATCCTCTTCTGTTTGTATCAATGGAAAGCTCCTCTCTTTCAAATGCAATTCAAAGTGAAAATAAAATGTATTTACTTAAAATTATGATTCATAGTTATTTGTAATTCTTGTTTTATTACAGTTGTAAAAATTGTTAGTTTTACATTTCATGTTGGCTGACTCAAATTGGTTTTTAGCTTGTGATGTGTACCGTTTCAAGAAATGATGTTTCCAGATGGTTCAACAAAACTTTGTCTCCACAGCATCAAAGCCATTGAAAGTGTCACCAAGGAGGACGACACTCAGTGGCTGATTTACTGGGTGGTGTATGGAGTGTTCAGTGTGGCTGAGTTCTTTGCTGATATCTTTCTCTCCTGGTTCCCATTCTACTATATCGGGAAGGTAGATGTCATTTTATTACATATTTCTCACAAATAAATACCTATACTTCCTTTTTCTATGAACTTGTCATTGTCACATTGTCACTGAACTAATCTGCATTGCAAAGATCCTTTTAACACAATGTAGGTGGAGCAAAAAGCTGTTGACAAAGAATATCTGAATTGTTTACACTGGCAACATATAAAGGTCACTAGAAATGTTTAGAAGTGTAGACAGAGCAGGGTGTTGGTAACAGTGATTTTAATGACAACAATGCCTTACACTTGTAATGTGCCTTACAGACTTGTTAAAACCCCTCAAACCACTTAATATAACTGTTGAAATATGTCTTTTGTCCTGTCCTCAGTGTGCCTTCTTAGTCTGGTGCATGGCTCCATCCTCTTCAAATGGTGCTGCTCTCATTTACAACCGCATCATCCGACCATTTTTCCTCAAGAATGAGGCAAAAATTGACGACGTGGTACAGAACTTGAAAGACAAGGCATCAGATGCAGCTGGGAAGATTAAAGATGAAGGTAACTTTGAACAATTGGCCTTTACCTTTGATTACAAATTGTTTTTGTTCTAATCCACAATATTGTTTTTTGTTACCTAAAAAAAGCTAAAAAAGCTACAGCCAACCTCATCTTCGAAGAGAAGAAGAGCACCTAAGCAGCTTGTTTCCCGTCGTCTTTGGAGCTAACCCTTTATGCTAAATATGTTGCCTTGGAATACTTCTAAGACATTTTGTCTTCTTAACCTAAAGTAACTGTTACCCTCATGTGTAAAGACAAGCCATTTCCCAATTGAGTTATTTAATGCCTTTTAAGACAGATTTCAAGTATGTCATGTATTGCCTGGTGCAGAATGAAGTGAATAAAGGTTATTCGAGTGGTCATTTGAACCATTATTAAAGGCTGTACTAAGAAAGCATTAATGTTTATATACGTAATTATTTAATCAGGAAGGTCATCTGGTTTAAGACGACAGACAAATCAATATTCAAACTGCCTACCAAGAGGCAATATATTTCATGAGAACTTACAGTGCCTTAGGAAGATTTGTAAGCTTACTAGCTTAGCATCTTTTAGCTGTGATTTTTCTTGTTAAACTGAGTATACTTTGAAAGTTAGGGTAGAATATCTATTAAACACAAAAAATGCTGTGGTAAACATGGTGTGAGTGAGTACAGTGATCATTTTAATGGCTTCATAAACAACTATATAAAACAATTCATAAAAATTCATGCACTTTCAGTGTAAATTGTTTGAAATATAGAAGAACTTTATGTACAACCGAGTGAACCGGAACAGTGACTTCATTCAGTTGGTGGTTCACTACAAAAATACTTGGCTGCATAGAACATGGACATTATTGCCTACTCAGAAATAAAAAAGAAAAGTATAAAGTTTTACTCCATCTAATAGATGTTTCTAGGTGAAACATCTCTTTAAACCAAATTCTTTCTACATAATCAGACAAAATTATACTAATAACTAATCAATAAAAGTGAATGTTAAACTTTCCCTTTACCAAGTTACATTCTGAAAGCATTATGAAACTACTGTACAGATACTCACTCGAATGACAAAAAGCCTGAGTTGATGGGGAAAGGTTGAGTCATAATAAATCCAAAAAAGCCTGAGGAAAAAGACCACTGATTTACTATTTTACAAAAATTTACAAACATTACTGTAAAGAAAAACATGATACAAGTTGCTTACATGAAAAATAACAAACCCAAATTATTTTTTACAGCTAAGATATGTTAAATAATTCACGGATGATGGGAATTGAAAACCTGATACAGAAAATGAGAAATGCTTGAAAATGAGGTACTTCAGGTGGTGAGCCTGAGCCCAGACTGGATTCAACCAGACAGGTTTCTATTGACCTGTGATGTGATTGGTGGGACTACGGACTTCTCACTTCTTAACACTTAAATAAAGGTAGATCACCACATTAGGCATGATAAAGAGGAACAGGGACAGACAAACACACAGAACAGTCAAATACAGGATCCAGTGTCACGGTGTGAACATGAGGCAGCACTCAGGGTCATCATTGTCCATTTCCAAAAGTAAAAACATTATAAAAATAACTAAACTTGTGCCGTGTGCTGCCAAGTCCACACAGCACTGCAGCTTAAATTCTTAAATACAAAAATATGCTTTGATTTATGTCTGCTGCCTGGTCTGACCCACGGCTCATGATCCATCTTCGGTAAGAACAGCCCGAGATGTGACTGACGCACAGTGCTTCACCTGCTCCAGCTGCTGGTCTGAGTACAGTCCCTGTAAGGCATTACTGTGTAGATGAGTCTGTGGCTGCTACAAGCAGGCCTTTGTAGTTTGTGTTATGTTTTGCGGCTGCTCCAGATCTGTTCTGGTGTGCTTTTGTGGTCTGACGAGTAATCAAAAGGTGAGCGGTGTCCCAGTGGTGAGCGGGAGTCGTAGGGTGAGCGCTGATCTCGTGGAGAGCGCGGCCCGCTGGCTGATGGCCGCTCTGATGGCCGCTCTGAGTGGTATCTGTACGACGAGCGGTGGTCCAGGTGGGAATGATCTTTCATGTCGAGTCGATGGTCTCTTGAACGGTAGTCATCCATCTTCCTGTGTTTACTGTCACTGTAATACCTAAATATGAACAAACATGGAACATGAAGCACACAACTCTAATGTTTGAACAGTGTTAAGGCAGTGAGGTTTATTACCTGTCCTGCCTGTCCCGGTCCCGGTCCCTGCTGTCTGGTCTGTAGTGGTCTCTGTCTCGGTGGTCTTTGCCATTGCTGAAAGATGAATAGGGTCTTTTCCTGGACTCCCCTGATGACGACTTTCGATGGGGCTCTGAACTTTGCCTCTCCTTGTTGCTGTCATGATACCGTCCAGAAGAAGCAATTCTGTCTGAGCTGTAGCTGTCCCGGCTACTGTCGTCATGGTGAGAATTGTCCTTCAGCCTTTCAATGTCTGAAGAACAAAGTTCACATTTTGTTTCAATAAATAACTAAAATACAAATACACCATTTGATTTACTGTACCTGCATGCTTATAACTTGAGTGTGTGTTTGAACCTCTAGTGTTTTGTTCCATTGCCTGTGTTAGACACACTTATGGTTAATAGGAAGGAGCAACACAATAGGTATACTTTACACTGTATAGGCTGAAGGGCCCCATTTCTACCTGTGCATTCTCTTGTCTTTTCTTGATGGCATGTTTGTAGAGTTTGTGGAGTTTCCTTGCATCAAACTCAGTAAATTTAGAAACGAATATCCACAGGTTCCTAAAAAGAGAAGATTGTATATGTATGATTATAATGTAGTACTATATTATAATCATACATATGTACTTACTTTCGCCACTGTTTAATGAGGTCAGGGTTGGAGTATTCCTTCAGACACTCTGTGATGTGGTCTCCAATTTTGATGAGACACTGCCGCGTGTGTTCAAGCTGCTCACGCTCAGACAGTCCTTTCTCTGGTCGGTCCAGCTGCTTTAGAGCGGCTTTCACTGGGCGCATTCTCTCTTTACACTGAAACAGGCACCAGTCATAAAGTCCCCATTGCAAGTTCCTAATGAGTGTGTCATTTTAATATTCATCTTACCACACTAAACGTCTTCTGGTCCAGCTCCTCAGATTCCTCAAACACTGGCACAGGCTCCCCACACGCTGTTATGTGGAGCGGCGTATCAGAGAGCTTCTTCGACCGCTCTCTGGTCTCATTTTTAATTTCGTTCTAATTTTGACAGAAAACAACAATATAACTTAACAGTGCCTTTAGAAAGTATGTAAAGTCTGTAACTACTGTACCTTTTCAACAAGCTCCTCTTGTTTGTGAGCAGGCTCTGGGGGCTTTGTATCCTTCTTCTCCTTCTGCTCCTTTTCTTTTGTGTCCCAGCTGTCATCCCTTTTCTCCTTTTTGATTTCTTTCTTGCTTTCCTTGTCTTTGACTTCTTTCTCTCCTGATGAAGAATTATCTTCCTCTTCATCCTGCTCATCTTCCTCCTCGTCCTCTTCCTCCTCCTCCTCCTTTTTCACCACCACTCGCTCAGCTCGGCTTCGGCGGCTTTGGGATTTCACCTGAACAACCTCCTGTGGAAAATGAGGGACTCACAATAATCCCATAAACTATACAATACAACCAAAACACATTTGTCCTAAAAAAACAAACAAAAAAACAATTAAAAAAAAACATGCCTTTTCCTCCTCGATGTCGTCATCGTCAGACATCTTGTCTGAAGGAGGGTCTGAAGATGGACTCTTTACTTCTTCTGATTTGTCAAGTTTAATTGTTTTGTTTTTTTTGTTTCTGGGTTTTCTTTTGCGTGAATTGGCCTTCCAAAAAAAAAACAACACAAAATCAACCAACAGAAAATGATAAATATTCACCATGGCTAAAATATAATGATAGTCTTACAGATGATTGTGATTTTTGGGCTTCCTTTTTGGCCAGGTCTTTACTCAGTAACTTTATGAGGTAGTCTGCTCGGGTCTGTAATTGTTTAGCTTGAGGTTTCTTGTCGGGGTCATCTGGTAAAAGCTGAACAGAAAATGGACATTGATTAGGATGTGAAGACTTTTTTTGCATTGCAATACATTGCGTATTGTTGTAAATGTAGTAAATGTGTTGTGAGAAAGTGTGAAGAGTAAATATATACAATGCAATGCAATGTAGTTAACTATGCATTACTTATACAACATACTGAAGTCAGTTTAATAATGTATTTCATTGGTTACCTTGTGGGTGAGATTCAAGTCAGGGTCCATCTTAATCATCTCCCAACTTCCATATCCATACTCATAGATTCCAATGAGGAGGCTAGAATCATCTTCTTTACTCCACTCAATGTCAAAGTGTGCAGCCTTTGAGTGGCATGGAATTATATATCTATCAGAACATAAAGGGACATTTTAATAAGCAGGTTTTAGGTTTTGTTAAGAAGATTTTAAAACTAAATAAATGACAGTGTTACTTCTTCCTCTCCTCTGGATCAGCTGGAATGGCCTTGTGGAGCGGAGCCAGCTCTTCTTCATGGGATATAACAAGTTTGGCATTAACTTGGACACCAGATATCCTGAACGTAGGGCCTTTCACCTTTCCTCTTCTGCCTCCTATAATAATAATAATAATAATAATTTTTAGTTGTAAATGTTTAAAATAAATGCATTATTTTACAACATAAAAGTTACAACAAGCCCTTCCTAAAATGCTTTTGATTGAAGCAACATAAAACAATGTACCCAATGTACATCTTTGTATGTTTTATCTGTCTCTCACCTGAATTTTTTTCTGGTCCACATGGGTTTTCTCGTAGTGTTCGTAGACAGCCGTTGTGAACCGTTTCGGCCAAGCGTTTTAAGTCATGCTCGGATTTATCCACAAGTTCAGCATCTCGAGCTATAGCATCCAGTCTAAAAAACAAAACAAAACATATATAAGAACACAAACTAATGGGTACTAGTAATTAAAACCAAAGTTAAAGGTGTCCTGTGTAAATTTTCAGGTGAAGGGTAAGCCACCTGATTAATGCTTTATCTGAAATATTTCAAATGGCATTAAGCCTATCCATCCTGCATTTATTCAATAACAGGTGTGAAATGCATAGTTAATACATTCCTTGAAAACCTTATTTCTTACTGTGAACCTCACAAGGGAGTGGCAGACCCTCCACCAGAAAAGTCAAAGGAATTGAGTGTAATTTATTGTACCGTTCAAGTGGTCCACCAAATTTCTTGTAACTCTTTACAAATCTAAAGCAAAACAGATCATTTTAGTTAGAATTATAGTTTTTAAACTAAGCTTCTTTAGTTATAAACAAATAAGATCAATAAATCACCTTCTAATCTCAGCATCTGTGAAGCCTTTTATATTTTCACGTGGAATGGTTCGAGGACGACCTCGTTTCTTTGGCCTCTTTCGATCTGAGTTGGAGTCACTATCTGACCCAGAATACCGTCTGTTCCTGCTCCGACCCATATTAGCGTTAAAGCTTATCTGTAAAAACACACCATAATATTTAATGAAAACTAAAACTGGTATAAACATTTGAGATGCTTTCCTTTCATGTTACTCACCTGTTTGGCACAGTTTCTCATTCGTGGCAGCATGTAGATCTCCTCCAGCTCCTTCTGTCTTTCCTCTTCTTCCATCCTCCTCCTCTGATCCTCAGGGATAATATCATCCCAACTGCGCTGACTCCGCTCAGAGTCAATGTCAAGCTCTTCATCGTCCATCATGGAGAAGTTGGCAACCTTTAATTGTGAAAAGCAGTCAGCAGTTTATGTCTATGTAACAGAAAACAACTTTTATCTGGCTTTGATAGAACTTTATACCTTGAACTGTGACAACAGTTCCTCTCCAACAGTTGAGGGCCCAGGGTCATTTTCTCTGGTCTCAGCCCTCTTGAGAATTTCATCAATATCCATTTCCTACAAGATAAAATATCAGCGTGATCATGATACATTTAAATATCCAATAATGATTTTAAATATAAATTAATACAAACACACACCTGAGGTTCCTGTTCCTCTCCTTCAGGCTCTTTGAAAAGTTCCTCAGCACCAAACTTTAGGATTGCGGATAGTTCCTCTTTGTTGAAAGGTGTTGAACTGTCAAAGCATTTGAACATCATAAGTTAACTGCACGGGTGTCATTGGGACAATGGAAATGTTTCAGGCAGTAGTTGATGCAAACCTGGAGGGGGCAGAGCCAGTGTGCAGCACGGTCTTTCCTGTAGTGTCCATTCTTTGAATAACGAGGTGATCTAGCACCATTTTCTTCTTTGCCCTTTCTATAATCTCTTCCTCTACGGAGCCCTTTGTAACTAGTCTGTAGATGTTAACCTGTTAAAAAGCCAGATCAATTAATACAATAGAAAATATCTGGTAAATGAAAAGTTAATTGTTTGACTAAATCATGCCCTTCTTCTGTGCTTAAAAAGCAAGCAATACAAAAACACAAAAAGGTTGTAATTCATAAATGTAAATACTATTTCACACCTGTCTCTTCTGACCAATCCTGTGGGCTCGTGCCTGGGCTTGGAGGTCATTCTGAGGGTTCCAGTCAGAGTCAAAGATGACAACAGTATCAGCAGAGGCTAAATTAATACCAAGACCTCCAGCACGAGTCGATAAGAGGAAGCAGAAATCCTGCAAAATTACACAAAATTCCCTTTAATGCAATGTTGTGTACCTTATGTACAGGAATTCTGGTAAATGTTTGCATTTTTTTTTTACAATAGGTGTAAACTTACTTCAGAACCTTCAGCGTTGAAGTGGTCCAAGGCTTGTTTTCTCATCTCTCCTTTGATGGAGCCGTCTAGTCGCTGAAATATACAATAAAATCAATCAATAAATCATTATGTGGAAGAAGGATCTGTGTTTAGTCACGTTTACCTGAAACAGAAACTGACGACTGCGCAAATAGTCAGCCAAGATGTCCAGCATCCGTACCATCTGAGAGAATATTAGGACTCTGTGGCCTCGCTCCTTTAGTCGAACCAGCAGCTTATCCAGAAGAACCAGTTTCCCACTACTACGGATAAGATGCTGTGAAAGAACAACACGTTGAGTTTTTATTTAATCTTGAACAATAAAGAACTAGATGATAGCTGTGACAATAGCCATTGATTTGCATCACATTATAGCAATAAATTAACAAACCTGTAAAGCTTCAGCTCTGTTGATGAATTCATCTTCTGGAGGCTTAATAAGATAACAATGATTACAACACTTCTTGAGCTCCATCATTATGTTCAGGAAGCCTGATGTGCTGCCCTTTGTCCCTTTACTTAAAGCCTTGTAGTTTCTGGTCAAAATCCACCTGTAATAAAAAGATGTTAATGTAAAAAAAAAAAAAAGTGACTATAAATATTCTTATGTTTTTGTAATGTACAGTAAGTACTCACTTGTAATACTGCTTTTGAATTGCACTCATTTCCACACGAAGAATCTGCTCTACTTTAGCGGGAAGAGACTTCTCCACATCTTTCTTCACTCTGCGCAGTAAAAATGGCTCCAGCTCTTTATGCAGACTGGTGTATCCCGAATCTCTTCCTTTCCCATGTTCCTCTTCAAACCTCTCCCAGGAATGAAATCTATACAATCAAAAACATGATTAGATTGGTAAATAAAAATGCAAATGATCAATAAACAGTTGTTAGTTTTTCCTTTTTGATAGCAGTAATTGGTGTGACTTACTTTTCTGGCATGATGAAATGCAGTAGGGACCAGAGTTCTTTCAGGGAGTTCTGCAGGGGGGTTCCTGTGATCAATAGCCTGTGATTGGACTTAAAGTCAATCATAGTTTTATAAAGAAGGGAATCATCGTTCTTCAGTCGATGGGCCTCATCAACGCCAATAAAAGCCCAGCCAACACTTCCTAGAAATGACTAAAAAGACCCAAAAGATAAGACGAGTGTCAATAGCAGCTTACAACTTTTACACAATTTAAAAAACATATAACTGACCTTATCTTTGAGAAGAATCTCATATGTTGTGAGAAGGATGTTAAGTTTTAATCTTTTGGTGTGTACATGCATCCACTCATGAGTTCTGATCTGTAAAACACAACAAATGCTAAAATTAAAAAATAACTCTCTACATTGACCATTAAATGTCCATTAAACATTAAACCCATTACTGGAGGGGCAAATTATATCATACCATATTTCTACTGCTGATGTCTCCAAGATAGACAACAATATTCATCTGAGGTGCCCAGAGTTGGATTTCCCTCTGCCAGGAAGTTAAGGTGGACAGTGGAACCACAAGTAGGAAGGGTCCGTATAGCTGGTGCTCATGGAACAAGTAGTTCAAAAAACAGATGGTCTGGATGGTTTTTCCAAGACCCATTTCATCCGCAAGAATACAACTGTTGCCTCTAAAAAATAAACACATCAAAATCAAATAAATAAATAAATAAATAAATAATTAAAAATAAGGTTCCCTTACTTGCACCAAGAGTGTGCCATCCAGTTCAAACCATCTAGTTGGTAGTCACGTAGCTCCAGTCCATCTGCCACTCCAATGTAGGATGGTTGTTTCTTCATGGGCACAAATCTGGGCCTCAGTTTCAGTACCTTTTATATATAACATTTTTGAGTTATTTATACATTTAAAGATTGCACGTGGGACTTAATTATTGCAAAAAAAAGGGGGTATAGGAGAAGCCCAAGGTAAATGTATTCAATATAAAAACCTCAATAAATGCTCTTTTCAGAGCTGAACACTGGACTGACATGTGACAGGCTCACTATGGAAAGAGCCACAGATTTCTACACTTAAAATGTGAAAGAGAGTGAGAGAGAGGATGCTGGGGAGGATCAATGGTGGGAGGAAAGCTATGACTGAGTAATGGGATAATTTTTGTAATATACTGGTCTATAGCTGTCCGAGTTATTTTTGGGTTTTAAGTGTTTTTTAATGAATTTTCAAGTAGAGTTGTGTGGATACTGTATACTCAATTTTAAAATGAAAATCTAATTAGAAGGAATGAATCTTACCTTACAGTCTCTAGAAGGAATGGTTTTTGATTGGTTTCTGCTCATGTAGTCATCTATGCATTTCTGAAATTTTTTGGCAATAAGAGCGCCATCTTCCCAGCTACATTCAGAGTAGGGCAAACCCTGCCACTTGCAGAGGTAGTCTGGGTAACCTGCTGCTGATTTCTGGTTTGAATGTCCTGCTCAACACAATTTATAATGGATCAAAAAAATGCATTTCATTAATTTGAGTAAATAATACATTTTAAAATAAAAACTCACCTATGATACGTTCTACAAGCTGATACTGAGAGTGCAGGTCATCCATCAGTTCTTCTTGGCAATTAAAATACTCAATGTCTTCAGGTGATGCTGACTTAAGCCTGATACCAAAAAAAGTACATAAGTCACAATAAAAACAGCAGACTAAAATTAACTAAAAGGATGTCAGTCAAATACTAGTTAACTGCATGAACCAAAATAAAGTATAGTTTGCTATGAGTAGGAATGTGTATCACTTCTAGGCAGGCCCAACCTGAGTGAGTTTGGTTTCAGGTGCGATTCTAAAAATGATTAGTTTAGGTTCAGCTAAATCTGACAGTGTAGTTTTCTTTATTAGATTACAGGTGAACTGAACATTCATTTCTGTAAATTATGTGCCAGTATTAACTTTGCAGCTAGAACCATAGCATGATATTTTCTTACCATTTCTTTTTCTCTTGTTCCTTCTTCTTAAAATTGTCTAATTTCTTCATTCCCTTGACATTTTGCATCTTAAGTGTCTCTTCCGTTTCCCAGGTATTGTGGATATGAGCCCAGTTTTTCCATTTGATCAAATATTGGATGTCACCAGCCTCCTTGTTGGGAGTAAAATTTGCATTTGGATCTCCCTCTTCTTCTACAGTGTATACTGTTGTAGAGCTTCCTGTGGCTGTTAGGAATACAAAGCATAACTTGTTGAAAAGGATTTTTCCAATAAAATCCAGGAATTAGCCAAATGGCCACTCACCTCCTTTCCGTCCTATTCTACAGTCCATCACTCTCTCCAGGGTTTCAAACTCATCTTCTTCTGGTTGTGGGACATCCTCACCTAGAACTTCAACCAAATCATCTGAGTCCGTCTTCAACTCCTCGTCCTCTTTGTAGCTAATGTTGACAGTGGCCTGTCGGCGCAGCCCTGCTGACATTGCCTTTTTGTAGCTATCCTCTTCATCTTCAGAAGATGAAGACTTTTGGGGTTTCTTTCTGTGAGTGCTGCTTTTCTTCCCATTGCGAAAATTTGCCCTAAAATACAACACAATTGACACTCAAAGCACGGACTGTGTGTTACATGACACAAGGTTAGATTGCAGAATGTAGTGATGAAGATTGGGCTCAGACAGAGAGAACTATGAATTAAATAGTCTGACAAAAATATTAACCAAAATGATGAAAAATGATTGCATCTGTGAACCTACTTCGATGGAGGTTTCTTGCTTTTTGCTTTGTGACTGGGCTCATAATCTGATGCAGTCTCATCACTGTTATCACCCGCAGAGGAGTCTGATCCAGACCCACTGCCAGATCCAGAGCCAGACTCAGAATCAGAGGAGCCAGAATTTCTCCTTGTTTTAGATCCACTAGATGAGTCTGAATCATCGCTGCTTGATGAATCCTGTAAGTTTTGATTTTTTTTGTTAAAATCAACAACTAAATAAAGATATGTATATTTTTGAAGTGGATTGACACATACCTCATCAGATTCGCTGTTTGAGGAGCTTTGTCTCTGCTGTTGCTGCTGCTGTTGTTGTTGTTTCCTGAGCATGGCAGACCGCTGCACTGCCAGGATACTAGGATTGGATTTCCAGAACTACAAACAAAAATTAAACCACTTAATTTCTCATAGTTGAACTTCACTGGTTCAATGTGTCAGTTTATAAATTTACATTTCGAACCCTACACATGCATGTACATGACATACAATCATATTAAAATATACCTCAGCTCCATCAATGTTAGACTTATTTGGCGGTTCAATCTTCTCTTTAGATTTTTCTGTATCAGAGTCTGACTGGCTGCCAGAGTCCGAGCCACTTCCTGAGTCGCTGCTCCCTGATTGGCTGCTGCTGCTTGAGGAGCTTGAGCTGGAGCCAGAGCCTGATCCTGACCCAGAGCCGGATTCATCATCTGAATTACTATAGAAGCAAAGATGTAGATTTACAAATTATTTTAAGAGATTTATTCTTTATGTTTACATGACCATTAATTGTATTTAAAGATAAACATTTTGACTTAAACCAAAATTCTCAAAAGAAATTAAATAGTTTCTCAAAAACACCATGCTGTCTTTCCCCTGTCAGTTTTCACACAAAAGAAATAGGAAAATAGAAATAGATGTGTTACGTTTCCCTTCAAAGACCGCTCACTGTGTCAGATTTTGCCATGGCACATACTACTTCAAATAGTGAAAAAAAAAAAAACACTTAAAAATCCAATTATTCTAGATCAGACAGAAAGCCCTATAGAAACGAGAGACCTGCTGATAGGGGTTTTGAGCTCTACCAATTTGTAGGGCCGATTTTGGCAATTTTCACCAAATTATCCAATGTGAATTTAGTACATACTCATCCATGACCTTGTTTTTCTTCAAAATGGATAAAAGCAGTGTAGTCACATTTACGCAGTGCAGTACCCTCTTTGGACTCAAAGGGTTCAAATAAAGCTTTAGGCATACTCTTTATACATCTTTAGGCAGCTGGTTGGGGCAAACAAAATATTGGCCTCTGCTGGAGATCTACGGCCTATAGCCTATAAGATAAAAAGGGCAAATATCAACCAACGTTAGATATCGTCATATTTTTAAGTTCACAATCTCACAAGAATCCATCTTGAGATACTCCCACTGTAAGGTTCAAATTCACCTAGCAGGGGGTGGATCAAAAACGGAGCAGCATTGAAGTTAGTGTGGGAGCCCAAGGGAACCAAACAAACATGGCAATGCCGACAGATGTACTCCAGCCTATTTTAGAGTCAATATGGACTAGTTTGTTTGTGAAAAACATGCAGAAGGTAAGCGCTTTGTGCATTTGTGGGCAGGAAAGGTGTCTGTGCGTTTCATTCAATTGGACGTAACAAAAGTTAGATTTTTCAGCTTGTTCCACTGTTGTGACACCACAACTAATCAGATTGATAATGTGCAGAACTCAGTTTAGAGTGCTATACATATCAATCTGGCATGAGCCAGTCTACACCTAATACAAATCTAAATTCAATCTTCAGATCAACTTTTTACAAAAAATAGGATTTACATACCTTGATTCTCCACTGCTATTGCTGACACTTTCATCCTCGCTGCGCCCAGCCATGCTGATGTCTAGACTCCCCCCCCCCAGGTCTATGTAGTTAACCTGAAAAATTGACAGTCCTCATTAAAAACTACCCTACAACTCTATATGGAAATGTATGTTAAAACATTGAGGCAGTACTATGATGGGCTTCCATAGTTTATTGTACTCTCATATTTTACTTGCTTCTCTCATAAATCTCTTCTATAGTGGTGAAAAACGTTTTTAAAAAGGTTACAGAGACAATAGCAAACTAAAATGAAATAGTCCAACAACGCTGAGAAAAATACAGAATTTGCTATTTTAATATTACATTTAATAAAATACTACGCTCTAAACAAAAAAAAACAAAAAAAATAAAATAATAATAATTAGTTGCACAATGTGCCAGATAAAATATTGAGATTTTATTATGCCTCTGTTGCAGAAACATTGAGCCTATGAAAAATTGGCTAACTAAACAAGTTAACTTCGTTATGTTTCTTCAATTATAAGGCCTATCGGGCCCGTGTGGATGTAATATTTACTCATAAAAAGACAGAGTCAAGTTATCATTTTAAATTCAAACAATGAATAGCTCTGTGGAAAATGTTATGCTCGGAAAGAATAATCATTCAATATTTTCATCACAGCACACGCATCGTTCAGGTAGAGCATTAGCAGTGCTAGCTGTTAGCTCCAAGCTAACTAGCATAGGGTAAGAGCGACGCGAGCATTATTATTGGCGGGGTAGGTATAAGAGATGCAAACAGAGCATCTTTACTAAACGGTTTAAATGAGACTATGAAGCATTGTTTGACTCAAAAGTAAAAAACATAAAATATGCACCATTAAGATTTAAAAAATGTTTAAAGGTTGACATTAATGTTGCACGTTGACAGATGGGGCATGTATTGAGTTGCGTTAGCCCTTATGTTTTGTTAGCGAAAACATATACGACAAACACCAATACCATCAATAAAGTATCGCACGGCTAGGTTGAATTGTTTTGATCCTAACCAGTCATCGATTGTGAAGAGTGTTAGCTAGTGTAAATGAAAAAAGCAAACTTGGGGTTGAGATGAGCTACCGTTTACATGGTTGTCAAGGAAAGTAACGCAGGCTAACGCCGAGGAGCACGCGGCTAGCACAGCGGCTAACAAAATGCCAAAACTTTGCGCTAGCTCATCTTAGCCAAGCACAACTGATTGGTTGGTCTCGTTTTTTCCATTTTCGAAACACATGCGGAGATCCTACGCAAATGTATGTAAAGGTAAATGTTCACAGATCAGTGATTTCTTACGCAGTGCTCATAATTTCACCCACATAACCATCTGAGCTAACCTAACTTCACCCTCTTCCATCTTGTTTTCATTCGCCGCTCACTTCTCGCGGCTTTTACGCCAATCAACATACAGCGTTGCTTTATTTTCTAACCAAATAAAAGATACAATAGCCTTTACTTGAATTTCAGCAGCTTGTATTTCCCGTTACCTGAGAAACTTGTGAAGTGGTTATTTATGTAGTCTTCCTCTCACTTCAGGTGTGTTTCTTTTATCAGTCGTGGTGTTCCAGCTCAAGCTACGTTAGGCTGCTAGCTCCCACCAAGGGAGAGCAGCCACAAACTACCCACTGGTAAGAACTGGTATGATAATCTTCACGCCCCAACTTCAGAAAACTGTAGTCCGCTTCCCCTATCCTTCTTCACAAGTTATAATACTCGCTGCTGAACTGTGAAAGTAGAACGATGGCATTTCATTCCCGTGTCTTCTTCCGACACCCGGCCTCCGCCATGACGCCGTCGGTTCACTCAACAGGAAACCCCGCACAGTGACGTAACCACGGCAGCGCCATCCACTCATCCACTCATCCACTCCAGCATCTTCAGGTCACCAGCATCGTCTGGCAGAATAAAACTATAAACATACTCTCACTCAGTCTTTAACACGCTAATACTTGTTTAAATATTTGAATTATTGAATTGTTATATCGATATGAGGAATATACAGATGTGATGTAATTTTTTTATTTTATTTTTTGCCACATTTAAAAGAACTCTAGGAGCTCACCTTGTTTATGAGGCGTAGGCTATTGGGCAGTCTGGTTCTTGCACAGTGGCATATGTGTGATCTGAGTTAGGCCTTATCAACAAACTAACAGAAACCCATAGATCAGTGTTTGGATATTTTTGTTTATTTTTGTTGAGTGCGCATATTATTGGTTGGATAGAGAGCTTGAGAGATACTATGGGCCAATAGAAAGTGGTCCAGGAATCCTGCAGCTCGAGGCGGAAGCGCGCATTCTTCTGCATCACCAAACAGCCGTCCGGACCATGTCCAAAGGATAGGAGAGCCTATAGAAGAGCTAGTTGGTCCTGACTGAAGGATGGGACTCGGCAATGTGAACATTATAGGATCCAGACTATATAGGTAAACACTGTGAAACTGGAACACCGATGGCAAAAAGACACCATCCAAGGTGAGTATGACTTTGCATGCATTTCCCCCTATATACTTTTGTAGTAGCATAATTTTATTTGGCTTGTGTAGAAGATATAGCCGAGCTATTATTTAAGTATGGGTTACAGGATTATAGCGTGCACTGCTGAACAAAGCTGGGCTGAATGCAAAAAGCATTCTCTAATGCCTGATGAAATTGCACTTGGGATTTAAAAATGTGTAGACCTATATGACAAATTTTATAGACAATTTGCACTTATCTTGCACATGTCCTCCACATGACATATTAAGAGACTTTGTTAATGCTCTTTATTTAAAGGTTGAGGGTCCACCACCTGCTTGTCTCCATGGAGATGTTATTGCCTGTATGTTTCACTATATGGCATTACATTGATCTATCTCTATAAAGAGCCACCAGGCCAAGTTATATACCAGTACTGTGAGGAATGTCCAGAAGAATGTCTGTCAATGTCTTTTTGACCAATAAAACTCTGTAATGAAGGAAATGCAAAATGCATAGACTGTTTAATGCCACACTGAAGAACATTCCATAAGCTGCAGTAACCAGTCATAACTAACCAAGAGCCTGTAGCCAGACATGCACAGACCAAGAGCAATGAGGGGGAAAAAAGCCAAAACCCTAAACCAGGTTTCATTCAGCCCTAAACCAGGTTTGAAGACACCTGTTCTGAACTTTTTTTACACAATCTGAAAGAATTGCCCTTATGTTGATAAACCATTATTTGCAGTAAGTAGTTTAGTTGCATTGGTGAATGTTTTGTAAGCAACATTTTTTTCCACAAGGTGGAGACACCTGTTAGTAAAAGTGCTCATTTGGTGCATAGACCTAACCAGTGAGCCAACAACATGTGTAACAGAATATTTATAGCATCCAATACGAAACATCCTGTTTTGTCTTCACATTTTTTTGTTAATAATATACTGACATACCATGTAAACGTTGTTTTCATCTTCAAGATCAACTGTAACGACTAAAAGCATAGGCTACATGCCTTAAATGTCACTGTGTTGCACAACAGTTCTAAGGGTAAGAAAGTGGAGAGAGCTCCGTCACAAAATGTTTTAACTGCTTAAAGAAATGCAACACAAATGCACAGAACACACTGTGAACAGAATGGCTTGAATTCTATCGGCTATAAAAATAAAATAAAAAAAGTCTGAATAAAAAAGGTTTATCAATACATATATTTTCATTATTGCTATTATTTACAAATAATTACATTATATTCAAAGTTCATGCAAAAGCACTTTGTAAAATAAGTAATGGCTGCAGTAAGTGCATTTTCATAAACTTTAATCCATAATGTACCTTCTTGATATAATGATGAAATGGCTAAGTCATATCACACAGCAGTCTAACAAATGGCATCATTCTCCTTCGTGTCATTTCCTGTGTGTAGCAGATGTGTTGGTCAGTGCGCAGCTTAAATGGGGAAGTTAAGTTAAATTCTCAAGGAAGTTAGTAAATTAAGGAAGTTTGGACAGCAGACACTTGTTAGCTGCAGATCAGATCAAACCATTTTGAGGCCTGCCTTTGCCCGGAAACCGCTCAACCATTTATGATATTTGTGCTTTGTTTGACTGAAGGTCATTCTGCTGGAGATGTGCTGATAGAAGTTTGCCCAAAAAGGAGCTGCAATTGGCTACCAAAACGGTGAGAATATACTTTTCAGTAACTGTAACTGGTTTAGAAAGGATTCAGTTGAGTATAATAATACTAGTAGGTATAGAATTATCATACATTTTCTATATGGTGCTTATCTTAAACATATTGTCATAAAAATGGTCCTAGATTATAGTTTTAATCAGATTGATCATGAAAGTCTTGATCAGGGGAGGGGCATGGGCAGTATTGTATTTCTAAATTAGATTAAATGTGTTTTGTTTATAATGTAATATCTAACTCCACAACTAACATAAAACGTATTTGTTTACTTACAGTTAATACCAAATTATTCAGGATGGATTTGAATTTGAAATCATTTTAAGTAATACATTTGTTTGTACAACATTACTGTGGGCATTGATTGAGATATATTCAATAATTTTATTTACGGATTGAACCAAACATTACAAACATTTCAAATGGGGTTAGTTAGTATAATACTTACCAAGAACAAGAAATATTTATATTGTTGCATTTCCCAAAAATCAAATATTGGATTTTAAAGCAGCAATTTTTTGCACGGTCAAAAGTTAACATCTCTCTAGTTGAAAAAATAGAGTGTGACTGCCTGATGTCTTGAGATACAGCTTCGATATGTCAACATAATGCTTTTTCTTTCTGGTCTCTGTTGTGGAATGCACCAGATCCTGTCCCACTAGCAGCGAAATACCCCCACAACATGATGCTACTGCCGCCATATTTAGAACTGTATTTTTTATAAACCTTTGAAATTGGGTGAAAAAAAAATGAAATTTGGTGTTATGTAATTACAGTTACACTGCTGTTCTTTTTAAACCTTATCTATATCTTATCTATATTTTGGGGATTTTGTAATTGTAATACTCATAAGTCATTTAATTTAAGAACTGGCCATTTTGTAGTGAAAATGACCACTGTTAATGCCATACACCAAAATTATTTACACTTCTTTTTTTTTTTTTCAAATGGGCGTCATTTGATAATGTTTTAGGGAAGGGTGTGCTGTTACGGCCGCAGCTGTTTTTCAGCAACTAAAGTGTGCCGTGACTCAAATAAGGTTGATCTCTGTATAGTATGTTTCACCGTGGATTTTGAAATGAATTAGCCATTATCTTCACAAGGTCTTTCATCTTTACTCCAGAGTTTATCTGCACATCATTTCTGGTAGAAAGAATCTTCTTTCTCTTTCTTCCTTCTGACCATTATGAAAGCTTATGTTGTTTGTACTTACCTGCGACTAGGCCTGTCGCGATACTGATTATACTATACTATACTATACTATACTATACTATACTATACTATACTATACTATACTATACTATACTATACTATACTATACTATACTATAACATTTGAGTCACAAGTGAGTACAATAACATTTAAGCTGCAAGAGGTTGAATAAGTGATTTCTCTGGCTCATTATTCACATATAATAGTACATTATTTTTTGCAGCTCAGGCCTACTGTTTCTTAAAAAAAAGTTTACTGGGATTTTCTTGCGCTTTTGTTATTGTGTCAGTGATATAAAGTAGTTTCACTATCATCGTTTCTCGCAGTATATCTCTGTACTAGGGGTGGGCGATATGGACAAAAAAAAAAAAGGAAAAAAAACATCGATTACGATTTTAATTGATTTTAATCAAAGTCAGAGCAGAGACTGCTCATCGTTCTAAAGGCAGAAGCTCTTTACGTTTCCATCCTTATCATATCCTATTGTATAAAAATAATATCCTAATATTTAAGAAATTGTTAAATTACATTTGTGTAGATATCTAATTGTAATTATATAATAACCCTGCTTAAGTAAGAAAGTCAGGAGTAAACTTGTTTCATAATAATCCTCGATTTCATGATTTTGCAATTTTTCAAAATTTCAATTAAAAACCCAAATGAATCTGATTAATTTGATTAATTGCACAGCCCTAATCTATATATGAGCTTTAAAATTTGACAGGCCTAGTTTGAACTGACGCCCTGTGGAACAGACAACTATAGAAATAGTTGAGTTCCTGGACTCTCCCTGATTTCTTGAGTAATTTTCCTAAACTTTCCTCAATATTTATTTATTTATTGTAACACCAGTCCTTAAAAGGACTTTTGACAATTCAGATTCCACTAAAAAGCGACGTGATTAATTATAGAAAAGCAATAAATACAGGGACTTTATCATGACAGTCAAATACTATGAACGTATCAAACACTTATAAACTCACCCTATACTCTCACTATATCGCACACACAGTTTACACAACACATTTATCAACTACTAACTACTTAACTACTGTTCATGTGTAATTGATTTTTTCTGTATTTTAGAAAACTCGTTCTGAGCCTGGGTTCACAATGGCTGACGTGGTGAATACACTGCCTTTCTTCTATGGCAGCATTACCAGAGAAGAGGCAGAGGAATACCTTCGACAGGCCGGGTTGGGTAATGGGCTCTACCTGTTGCGACAGAGTAGAAATTTTCTTGGTGGGTTTGCCCTCTCTGTGGCCTATGCAGGACGGTGCTACCACTACACGATCGAGAGAGAACCCAGAGAAACGTATGCTATTGCAGGGGGCAAAAGCCATAGAAGCCCTCAGGATGTCATCGACTACCACTCCCACGAGAGTGATGGCCTTGTGTGCCTGCTCAAGAAGCCCTGCAACCGTCCCAAGAACATGCAGCCCAAAGTTGGAGCATTTGACGACCTGAAAGAAAAACTGATTCGAGAGTTTGTGAAGCAGACATGGAATTTGCAGGTCTTTGTCTACCATTTAAATATTTAATGATCATTCAGTGTCTGTAAGTCATGACAATACATTGGAATTGCAATTGGAAACCGCACAAACTTGCACATATATACATTTAAAGATTGAAATCATTGGAAGAAGTAAAATAAATATGACACTTCGGGATTGTGTTTATTACTCAGGCCTAAAGTGTGTGTCTGTTTTAGGGTGCTGCATTGGAACAGGCCATCATCAGTCAGCGACCACAGATAGAGAAAGTCATTGCTACAAAAGCCCATGAGAGAATGCCCTGGTTTCATGAAAAAATAACTCGAGAGGAGTCTGAGTCCAGGCTCCAAAATGGCTCCCGCGCAAATGGAAAGTTCTTGTAAGTTTCTACAATAATCTTATAAGCTCACTGACATATTAACCCTAACACTAGACATTTGTTTTTATGATCATATCATGCAAAATTTACCATATACGGGTTTTCCCTCATCATTAACATACTGAAAGTTGGATTTAGATTGATTCCTGCATGTCTGAGTAATCCTGTATTGTCCTGCTTTTGAGTTCTCCAAAATCAGTTTTGACCTACCCCCTGTCCTCACTCACAGCCTTGCACTTGGTTGTTTTAGATCATTATTGTGGTTAACGATGCACAAAATAATGGTCTACTTGTTTATATACAGAAATTGTTGGACTCTCGGATATCCAATGGTTGTCACTTTATTTATGTAGTAGCTCTTGTACCACAGTGGTCTGTGCTCACGCTCAGTCACACTGTGGTTTCCGCTCTGGCAGTTAGCGAGACACTTCCTGAAGTAGCCCAACAAGAAAAAGAATGACATTTTACAAAAATCTTAATGCATAAAAGTTAAAATTCAAGTGTAAAAAAAGATGAAAAGAAAAGTATAGAAACTAAAGCAAATAATAGACAATGCTACTAAAAATATATATTGAATAAGTGTGTAAGAAAACTGGATCATGACCTAAAGTTTATTTGTATTGTACTATTCTAGGTCTCTTTGTATGTGGCTCATCAAGATTACAGTAAAATATGTTATTTTTTACCTACAGTGAAAAGAGAAGTCTTGGTCACACATAGTTGGTGGGGTGTGAAAATCGACACAGAACAGTGTTACTTGATGCAAACAACTTAACCGAGTGTCTAAATTAAAATTTTGTAATAGTAACCTTGTACTTATTTTAAACATTCCACTATTTTTTTCACACAGTCCACAAAAAAATCCAAGCCACTAATTTCTTAATGATTTATTAGATACTTTGTTAAATAAAATTGTTTCGAAAAGATCCAAATCAGGCTTTCAAAGATCACACGTTACATGTTGGACCTTTGTTCTGTGTTTATGTTTGTGTCTCTCTCACTGCAGGATTCGACAAAGAGACATGAACGGGTCCTTCGCCTTGTGCTTGCTTCATGATGGGCACGTCATGCACTACCGCATCGACAAGGACCATGCCAGCAAACTCTCTATACCTGATGGGAAAAAGTTTGACACCATTTGGCAGGTATAGGCACTGGCAAATGCATTTTAGTGTATGAATTGATTAAAGAATAATTTTCTTGTCTCAGCTGGTGGAACACTACTCATACAAACCAGATGGGCTTTTGCACGTTCTGACCGATCCTTGTTCACGACCAGGCGGAGACAATGGTAGACACAAATAATTACTTAAAATATTTTGTATTTGTAATCAGGTTTTTATCTTACACATGCTGGTTTGATTTACAGCTCATTTGGGAAGACCATTAATCCCACCACCTCACCAAAGTTCTTTTGTAAGTAAACCATAAAAGACTTTTTTACAGAGCGCTGTAAATTATACAGTCCATTGAATAGGCCTTTAAAATGCATACCAGTAGCTACAATGTTAAAAGTTAGTACAGTATACACACATTTATGATAATGAACATATAAATTGTCTGTGCACTTGTATCACTTCCATTTTCATCATAGCATTATTTTTATTGCAGTTTAAATATAGCATTGCCTCATATGTATACAGTGTATGTCTATATTTGGAAGAAAATGAATTGTCACTAACTCTAAATTCTACACAAACTTTAATGAGGTGAATGTAATATTTGAATTTAAAACCCTTTTTTGTTTAAGTTGTTTGTATTGTATTAAAAAGCTCTTAAGAACACATGACTGTCCTCCACTAGGTCACTCACTAACCACTTCTTTAACTTTTGTTTTTTAGAGAAATGCAGCCGGTGGATTACTTGATAAAATCATGTCTGTGAACCTGCCTGGCCTACCAAAGGTACACTTACACACACATTTTGTTTGGTAACATGCATATAGTTCTAAACCCTTTGTTAACCACCAGTCTGAAAAGTATTCATGCCATCTACAGGTCATTTAGTGTTATAACAAACAATTTATGATTTAATGCCATTTATATTTTTATCTGTGATTTACAAGCAGGAACCTTAATATTCTAATATATTCCTTTATTTAGACATGCCATGGCCCACCTAGAGCCTTTGAGAGGCTGATCAACCAACAGCCACATGGCACAAGCAAATTAACAACTGTCCCAGCACATGTCCAAGGAAAAACAAAACAAAACAAACAAAAAAAAAAACAATGGGAAAAAGATAATTCTTTATGAGAACCACAAGGGGGAGATCCACTCAGGCAGGCTATAGATGTGTCCAGGACTGATGCACATCAATTTGTTGATAGAATTCAAGTCAGTAGAGCCGGAGTCTACTCAAGACAGAGGGACAGAAGTGGGCTCATCCAGGATAGGATAAGGCTCATCCAGCCAAGGCAAGGCTAAAGACCAGGGTGACAGAGCCTTTTCTGTGGCAGTGCACAGACTGTGGAACAGCGCCCTCTGCCTGTTTTTGTTGTTGTTGTTGTTGGGTAACTTAAGCTTATTTGAAATGTGTTATACAGATAAAATTGAATTGGATTGATGGAAGGGGAAAATCACTAGAAATTCTAGGATTTTATTGAGAGAAAATTTGATTTTAGAGACTAGATGATAGTCATTCATATTTTGAGTTGTGGTACAACCTCTGCTGTGTTCTGCGCTCTGCGCTGTGTGTGTGCGTGTGTGTGTTCTATACTGAAGGAATTATGCCAGTAGTGAGGATCAGGTCAAATGTATTAACTATGTGAATCAAGCCAGTATAGTCACATGTGTAAAAAAAGCATAAGAACATATTTTACGAACCATAAATACACACATTTTGTCTGAAATATGCTGAACTAAATGTTCTGTTTCAAAAGCAGCACTATGTAACTTTCTGGAGGTGGTATGTCACCTGCATGATTCCATGGAAATAGAAAGATAGAGATCGAAATGGAGATAGAAAACTTTGGAATATTCTACATGGACAAGTCTTATTCCATACTGAGGAAGATTAGCCAATGTATAATATTTCCATGGAAACAAGCAGGAGAAGGCCCTCCTCCAGCCCAAATAAAAGCCAGGTTTGTGGAAATGCAAGCTTGCTCACGGTTTCTGTAATGCAGGTTTTTCAGTGCAGTGAAAAAAAAGAATGAAATGACATATTAACATCAGTATGATTATACACACCATTTACTCTGCTTCAGAAGCGCCCATCTCAGCGGTCCACCTCCCATGATGACAATGACTATGTCTTCAAAGCCTTGCCAATGGACTCAGCCACCTTTGAAAGTCCTTACGCAGACCCTGAAGAACTCAGAAGTTTCACAGTCGATCGCAGCCAGCTCCTTTTAGAGGATGGAGAGTTGGGCTCAGGAAACTTCGGCACAGTTATGAAAGGCATTTACAAAATGAGAAAGTATGATTTGTGAATTAATGATTCAAACTATGACAAATCTGTTTTGCCTGTAATGATCAAATAACTCTGCTTTAGGACAGATAAACCAGTTGCAGTGAAAATACTAAAGAATGACGACACCAACCCCGCAGTGCGAGAGGAGATGCTTCGGGAAGCAAACGTAATGCAACAGTTGGATAACCCGTACATCGTCCGCATGATCGGCATCTGTGAAGCCGAGAACCTCATGCTCGTCATGGAGCTCGCTGAGCTGGGACCACTGCACAAGTTTCTGCAAAAAAACAAGTTGGATCTCTACTACTTCATTATACAACATCTACCAAAATGTTTAAGTGTGGAGTGACCTTTAATGTGTTGTTATAATCTTATATTTGCTAAATCAACTGTTAGAGCTGAAAACTAGGTTTTTAACACTCATGCATCACACAAGGTCAACTCAACTCTGAAGCTACAGTAGCCATTCATTTTAAACAATTTAACTCTACACTCTATCCCTATGCAATCCTGGTGTTTTGACAGTCAGAATTACTTTAACTTGTTTTATGTACAATATTTAAAGCTGTAAAAGATGAAAAATGCATATGCAGTATAACATCTTTTCAAAAGCCTAAATAATGCATAATATTGGATAGTTTAGCTGTGTCTCTTCCTCAAAATTTTATGAGATCTCTTATCTTCATAGGTCGACAACATTAAAGAACATCACAGAACTGGTCCACCAGGTATCTATGGGCATGAAGTACTTGGAGGAGCATAACTTTGTCCACAGGGACCTTGCGGCCAGGAATGTTCTGCTTGTCACTCAGCACTATGCAAAAATCAGTGACTTTGGCCTTTCCAAAGCTGTTGGTGAGGATCAGAACTACTATTTGGTAAATTATTATTTATATCTATCAGTGCATATAGACAGAAATGTTAAGTCTACATCTACTGAGTGTTTGCCTTTGATCGTAGGCCAAGGGACATGGCAAGTGGCCTGTAAAGTGGTATGCTCCTGAATGCATCAACTTTTTCAAATTTTCATCCAAAAGTGACGTCTGGAGTTTTGGGGTTCTCATGTGGGAAGCCTTTTCCCTTGGACAGAAACCATACAAAGTATGTAATACAAAGTAGGTAATACCAACAGCATATACAAAAATGCACTAAAGATAATGATGCTTCTTAGGGAATGAGAGGGAATGACGTAATGCAGATGATTGAAAGTGGCGGACGTATGGAGGCGCCAGCGAATTGTCCTCCGGAGATGTACGATCTGATGAGGACCTGCTGGACCTACAAGTATGACCACTGTTCTCAAATTATGTTTTAATTTAGCTCATAATTATAAGTCTGTGGTTAATTATTTATTAACTTGTCTTCTGGTGTCTTGACAGGGTTGAAGAGAGGCCGACTTTTGCTGTGGTTGAGCCAAGATTAAGAGAGTATTACTATGATATTTCACAGTGATGACTGATGGGTACTTTTATGCAAACTATTTCAGTTGATATTTTAAATGAATTATTATTGTACTATACTGTCAACATATGCTTGTAAGTATTGAACTAGACATACAATAAAATATTTTTTAAAACTTTTCAAGTGTAATTATCTGATTTTGTCCATTAGGGGGAAGCATTGTAGCATAGTATAACAATGAGAAAACAATACATTTTTTGAGCCACAGTCACATCTGGCTTGAACAACTGCAACATCAATGATCCACAAACATTGAACTTCTTTTTGTTAGTTAAATAAAAATAAACTAAATAAAATAAACTGTATAATGTTTTTCAATTCAATAGCTTTTAATGTATACTGTTATACATAGGCAAACTGATTCTGATTAAAGCTGCTGTCATAAGACATACTACATTACAACGAACGTGCTGATACATGCAATGAACTGTGGCTACACCTAGCAGAGGTCACCACCACATCACACGTTATCTTCCATATATGACTGATGAAGATTTCCATTGTTCACAGCAATTTGCATTTCCTTACCCCTGGCTCATGACTTTAGTTCCTTTGCCTTCACTTGTGTGTGTGTACTATATACAATCAATATAATAATAAATATAGTAAAAGAAATAAAGAAATTAGTGCTAATTTATAGCTGGCCTAAAAAATATATTGTTTTGCTGAGACAGAGAAATCCGTAATAGTACATTTTACTATTTGTTATGTATTACTTTATGTATGTGCACAAATTACTAACCCTCTTGTCTGCCCCCTTTTATACGATGTCAACACAAACCTAAATTTACAGGGTTGAATGTGTACAAATTTCAATTATAAAATACCAGGTGCTACAGCAAGGCAACAGTGAATCTAGTGCTAACTGTTGATGTGTCCTTGGGCAAGACACTTCAGCCACCTTGCCTAGTATGAATGTGGTGTGTACTTGAGTGTTGGTGATGGTTGTAGGGTTGATAGCACAGATTAGCAGCCTCACTTCCGTTGGTCTGCCCCAGGGCAGCTGTAGCTACACATGGCTTACCACCGGAGTACGGGGGGAACAGTTAATGCAACTTTGAGCATCTGGAGAAGCACTACATAAGATTAAAGCATTATTTTTATGAAATGGTTGGGAACTCACACCAACTACTGATAAACTGTTAAAGCACAAAAAAATAGAAAGCCTCCAGAAGGTACACAGTGCATGGAGGGTTATACATGTAACATTTCCCATGTGAATCTGGTGGGGTGCAGGTCCTCAGTATTGGGGAACCGGTCTTTTTTTTTTACGCAACCCTGCTTTGTGGTGGGATTCTTCCGGCTGAGTGCTGGACATCTGCCGGAAACAGGTGAGCCACAGTGGGGATGTGCAGCCTGTGTCTGTATCAGAGGAGCAGCATGAAGCCACAGGGCAGGCCTCTTCACAACCGCCACCGGGGCCCCAACAGTCATAGTCTATATGTGGACTTATGATAGGCCGTAACACCAAGCAACGGCACTACAGCCATCAACCACCAACTGTTGATTTAGGCTTTAATTAAACATGTAATAAAACACTGGGTTTGTCTTTCTTGTAATTTCATGAATTTCCTAAATACACATTTGTGCTACATGACATTTCCTCAAAGACTAGTATTTTTTATTTGCATTTAAAAAAGATTCAACAATGTCTTGGATAATGGTAAAATAAATCATGTAGAACTGAGTTGTAATTTTGGGCAACTTAATTTGTAATAATCCTTAGGCATTTTCAGATGAACTATGATTCTCAACAGATGACAATGACACAGTTGTGTCAGTGTTTGGTTTTATTTGAACTCTTGACACAGAAACAGACTAAATCAAATGTTTGAGGCTTGATCCTTTCACATATCAAGACAGTAATATTGCATTGCAATTTAACTCAAGACATCCCATTGCTTTAAAGGAGGATAATCGACCGAACATATTTCACTGACTACAAGTGAGATGAGTGAAGGAAGGGACCTAAACAGATTCAGTAAATGGGAGACAAGGGTACAAATGCAATTAGAGGACACTTTATGGGAGTTCACTGACATGGGCCAGGTGTACTGCTGCATGCATATTTAGTATTTCTGATAAAATAATGTCGATCATGTGTTTTATTGACATTGCACAAGTGGAATTATTAATGTAATTCTTAAAGTTATGCAATAGGACTGTGTGTAAACAAAGTAAAAATAATTCAGAACAGAACATTAGACACAACAGCAGCAAATCCTATAGGATTTGAACTGCTTAAATGTAACTGTAATGTATGAAATAAAATGGCTGCTGAAGGCACAGGTGCTTACATAGTGTAAGCCTTTATTTGGAAATCTGTAAGAAAACGCAAACATATGGGTGACAGACAAGTAGGTCTTGACAATACAAAACAGCGCTGCAAGTAATATGGACCATGACAATAAAATGTTTGAATTAACATTATGGATCATTATAGATCTGTCTGCCATTAGACATGTGTGTACATTTTATGATATGTTATTGGGTAACAAGGAGTCATGTTTCTGAATATCTATGATCCATGCAGAGACTACTGTTATATTGGGTCAAACTATAAAGATGAGTGTGTTGCCTCATGCTGAGTAACCCACAGATGCAGGTTATAATTTGCAGTAATTATTGTTAATGACTAAATGTACAGCAGTTTATTAATAGTGTACTGCACTGATTAGTTCTACATACAGTCCATCAGCCTTCAAACCTTTACTGGACTAAACCCCATGCCATAGCCAAAGTCCTGATTCTGCAGACTTCACCTGGTTAGTGTACCTGTTATGTTATTGTCATGTGCCGTGTCACCCTAACTATCTCTGGAGGTACATGGGGTGAGCACATAGGCACGACTCAGAGTGCGCACTGAAGGAGTGGTACCTCACTCCCCTTTGTAGTGAGGAGACCTCTTCTCTCTGAAGGCAGCCAAACCTTCCAGTCTGTCTTTAGTTGGGATCACCTTGAATCAAATTTCAAGTTACATACTGCTATGCTATTCACACTAAAAAAAACAGATACAAACCTGGGAATAGCAGGCCTCTTCTATTGCCAGCCCAGTTGACAAATCAACCTAGTTATGATGCAAATGTAATAAAAACAAATTTTGAATGTACATAATAATATTTTCTTACTCTCCCTAGTGTCACTTACCTCCATGCCCTGGTTTATAGCCAGTTTTGCCATTCTTACAGCAATAGGACCCTATGGCAACATAACTGAATAATAAACCATTGATAATAATGTTTTCTGAGCACAGGCGCAGGCGACATACCTGAGGGTTAATCTCTCTAGCAAGCTCCAGTGCCCGTACATATGCAGCGTCTCCACTCTCATTCTGCTCCACTGAATGGTTGACGAGCCCCAAGCGGCAGGCCTCTACTCCATCGACGACCTTTGCGGCAAAAATTAGCTCCTTGGCAAGAGAAACACCAATGGCCCGTGGAAGACGCTGTGTACCTCCTACACAGGATATGCACAACATGTTTACATTGAAGCCAGTTACATTCAGAAAATAGTGTCAGTGTGGATTATGAAATCTCACCAGCTCCTGGGATAATCGCCAGTTTGGCTTCAACCAGTCCCATTTTGGCAGAGTTGGCTGTTACACACAGGACATTAACCAAATAAATATACATGTTGAATCTAACGGACAATGTGGGTCTCTTTTTGTGACACTGAATGTATTCACTCACTCTATTTGGACACAACATTGTACTTATCATGCACAGCATGCACTTATCGTACCAGCAATCCTGATGTCACAAGCAAGGGCCATTTCTAAACCTCCTCCTAATGCAGCTCCATCAATTGCAGCAATAATCGGCATTGGCAAGTTACCTGTAACAATGACCACTAGTTACAGTGTAACCAATGTGACACCTTTTGGTAATGCAGTAAATATGTGATAACTTCAGAAAGTAACTATGGTCTAGTCTTTACCCAGTTCTGTGATAAGCGCTCTTGCTTTTGACACAAATGGTCCTACTTCGCTTTGGTGCATCTTAGCTCTCTCCTTCAAATCAGCACCTGCACATCAGGCAAAGTAGAGAGATCATTATTTTGTAGGTAAATAAGCCAATCACAAAGCATGCCAATAATAACTTACCAGCACAAAAAACACCAGGAACGACACTACACAGGATCACACTTCGTACTTTGTTATTCTTTTTTATATCTTCCACTGTATCATACATCTGAAAACACAAACAGATCGAATAAATCTAATCAACAGACCAGTGTGTAGCCTTCTTTTAAGCAACTAACCATTTTAACAAGGTTTTTGCTGATGGCATTTTTTGCTTTGGGTCTGTTTAATCCGACAACAACAATTCCTGAAAGACAAAAGATCAACTTATAAACATTTTTCTGAATGAATGAAGCCTATGCTTTATTTTAATATAATGTATGTCTAATATGTCTACTATATTGTGATTAAACCAGTATTAACTGTGTTTTGTAGTTTTCGGAGTATTCATTTGAAACACAATGTGTTTATACCAGGTAGTAGCCTACGTGATCTGAATATTAACCCGGATATGTGGACTTTTGCTTGGTCTCTCGTTACGGAGGCGTGGTGTAGCACTGTCCGTGCGCAGAAGCGTTTTCAGCTCAAACTTAACCTCTTGAAATGGAAGTGAACTTTATTTACCGGCGTCTTCTCCATCCAAATACCTGACGCGCAGGTCATCCTTTGGGTCGGAGCTGTAGTGTCTCACCGTGGCTCTGTTCCACGCCAAAGCGGACATCTCCAGTTCTTTACCGCGACCACAGAACCGGGGTCTGTAGCAAACCGCCCCGAGCCGACATACACTGCCCCGGTCGGTTGCATGCCCTCGGAAAGCCTGCAGCAGGACTCTGCGTCCCACCAACGCCGCCATACTGCAGAGCAGCAGAGGCTTTTGACTTTCAACTTTGAACTCTGTGACGCAGCAGGGCCACGTGATTCCTCTCTACTCTAGATTAAAGCAGAGCTTCTTTATACATTCCTATTGTGGAGCTTTGTGTGTGATGCAGACAAAATGTTTTACTAAATAGAGGTTACGGTGCCACTTATTTCTCAGTTTCAAGGTCAAAATTGATGTTGGGGCTCTACTTTCTCAGTTTATACTCTTCAAGTGGTGTTCATTAAATGGTTTGTTCTATCTTCATTTTTGTGTAAAAACAACAACAACAAAACAAAACATTAAGACAGAGATTTATAAGCTTTAAATTTCACACCCACTAAGAAGAGATAGTCATCTGAGTAAACACTATATAATCTAATCTGGGGATAAACCAAGTCTATTATAGAATTACACCATTACTTAAGTATATTTCTAAACATGGAATATACCCAAATGAGGACAACTGTGCAGATGAAAGTGACTCAGTAGACTGCCAAGAAACATACCACCAGTAGTCATAGATTGTGAAACGCCACACTGAATAACCCCTTTGGGCTTTGTAAATTCACTGGTATGTTTCTGTAGCGATAATAATAACAAAAAACAAGGAGAGTGACAGTGACAATGCATTTCATTTATTGTAAACAAAAACTTACCAATACAAGTCTTAAGTGCCCAACATTACATGTTGCTGAACATTAGGCTGCTGGGTGAATTCTTCATGTTCCACCAAAATTGTACAAAATGTGGAAACAAAGGCACACACACACACACACACACACACACACACACAGCTAAATAGAAGTGATGTAGTTATTAACAATGTCTAAAAGAGCAAATTGAATGAAAACCTTAAGATAGAAATTGTAAATAAAGATGACACGCAAAAGGGTAAAATGTTGTTAAACATCAATCCCAACTCAGTGCCACTATTTTAATTTACGTGTATCACCCTGAAAAATACAAAACAACCAAAACAACATAAAACAAAATGTGTTGTTTGGCAATATTTAAGGTTCTTTTCAAATAAAATACTGAACTAGTGCAGAAGGCAACACTTTTTGAAAAACAAAAATAAAGATTAAAGCTAAAAGTTTAAACTCCACCAGAGAGAGTACACCATGTCGATTAGCTCCCTGTCTTTACAAGGCCATGAGCGCTAAACACAGAGTGAGAGCCACGAGTTTTCCCATTAAATACATGTAAATGTAACATGAAGGGGTGTTCCTGAAAGTGACTTAAAAATGTTTTAATCCTGTTAACACATCTCTGACAAACAAAAATAAAGGTTTGTAATTTCAGAAAATTCGCTTTAAGGCAAAGATTGGCCAGGCTGCAAGTCAACTGCCTCCTATTAACACAGTGGTTTGTGACAGTAGAGCCTTATGCTACTGTAGGAAACACCACAAAATAAAACAGGAAGGTGTTACTAAAGGTGTGTTCAGCATTCTGAAAATGTGGTCAACTAAAGCACAGTACAAAGTTGTGCACATCAGTGCTCTCACCACACAATAGTGAATAAATCTATACATTCTAAAATTATGGTGAGTATGGTTATTTTCTGGGTTCAATTGTTAAAACAAAACTGGAAATGTACCTGTTTGCATGAACCTTGCAAAAACCGCATGACATGGAGTGTGATGCAGCATGTACTGTGAAAATGCAAATACACAATTGTTATTTCAAGGGATTTCCTAACTGTGCATGGTGTTCTGTGGCACCTTTGGCAGTTTCTATAACAGAATTCTGGCGTCCTGTGATCAGGTTTGTGTCATCATTGTCTGAGTGTGCATAGGAGCCATTTGAACTGGGGCTTGGGGTCAACGTCTCTGTCTCATCTTTATGCCACGACTCTGACTGCTGGGTCCAGTTATGCATATGATTCACCTGCACAGACAAATCACACATGGATGATGTAGGGCAGCCCTGAGTAGTCTGGTAACTTTCCCCATTGGTGTGGTTAGAGGACTTTCCAGAAGTCTCATATTCTGGGTCAATGGCCTCCACTTTGATTTGGATGGTCCTAGATTTTATTCGTAGTTTGTGAGGCAAAGCAGATCCTGAATTTGCATCTGGCACTTTGTGCGTGGATACTATGACACTTGTGGGGTCAGCGGGCAGCCCTTTGGGTACCTGCTGCTCCTCTTCACCGTCCGAAGACTTACTCACAGCTCCATCCTCAGAGCTTCCAGGGGAGTCACTGGACGAGCGGTTCATCTGCACAAATGAAGGGGGCTGTGTGTAGTTTACATTCAAAGGACTGGTCATGTACGGCCCGAACATGTCATAAGGACTGCTGCGCTCCTGTGTGTAACTCCCTGCTGGTTCCTGCTTTACACCTGTAGCCCGACAAATATTCAGGCTGTCCTGAGCAGTCGTACTTGCCTCAGTCCTATCAGGTAGAAGACTGTGTGGCGAATGCTTAATGACAGATATGCAACTGCTGCGCATGTGCAGCTCTGTGTCCCTGCTGGAAGGACTCTGGCTACTACATTGGGTTACAAACTCCTGGTAAAGGTTTGTGCTGGTTGCATTGGCTAGTTTCTGCACTTCCTGTGTGTAGGCTGATGAGCTAAGCAGACCAAACTTTAGCTTAAGCGACAACAGCTCTGCCTTTAGAGAAGCATTCTCCTCCCCCAGTGCCAGCAGCTTATTCTCTAACACCATGTCATTGATGCGCCGCTTTTCTCTCGAACGCTTTGCGGCCTCATTGTTTTTGCGGCGTCTCTCCCAGTACAAGTGATCTTTCTTCTCCTCTGGAATGAACTCCCTTTTCCTGCGACAGGTCGTTTTAGGCTTGAAAGGCAATGCAGGAAGTTGGTGACCCAACAGGTCTCGATTAGCTCCCTGTAAGGCCACAGCAAACACCAGAGCATCGTCTCCAGTGTATGTGTCAGATGAGTCCACCTCTTTCTTGATTGATTGCATATCGTCAGTGTTTAATGATAATCATGAGGAGGTCCGCTGCAATATCATTGCATCCAACAGCTGAAGCCAAAAAAGAGTATATCCATTTCTGTCTGTCAAATCAAAAGAGAAGTAAGATAATGTTATTTATAATTCAATTTCCCATCCAATAAAAGCATACAATGAGTTTATATTATGTATCAACTTAATAACCTTGAGCATTGCTGTTTCCTTATATGGCAACAGCCTATTACAGTAAGTATTTCATAATTCACAGATCACATGGCCTCGATGTTGTAAGAGTAATATGTGTTAGAACAGTATCCACTGTTAATTTTGTATGAATCATCGCATTGTTAAGCTAATAACTGTGACCGAACAGCAACAAGGAAGTGAAGTCTCTATGTAGAAAGCTTAATTAGGTTATAGAGCCTATGACCTATTATAAGCTTAGAATGAGTAAACTAGATCTCCAAATAATGACTATGTCAACCAAATTAGGACTGATATAGGGCAACTGGCTGCTCATTATTCGTGACTGTTGTAAAAGTCAATTGATATTGTTTGACCTTCTCTAATGCTACTCCCTCACTTCCAAAAGAAGGGAACAAAGGATACATACAGCTGTAGTTATAACACGTGGCCCTGCTCCTGCAAAGGCTAAGACACACCCCATACCAAACAATTCAAAATCAGAATAATACAATGTCAATGTTGTGTTGTGAAATACATCTTCAATCTGTTTGCAGGTTTGCCCTGGGGTATACTGAAAAAAAAAATGTTTGACAAAAATGTACCCCACAACAAAGCATTTGAAAACATTGGGCAGCTATAAGACAATTGTAGACCTATAGATTGCCTAGTCCTCTTTTACAATGGGATTATTCAACTATTTGAGAACTGTTGTGGAGGACAGAGTTTGTTCACAAATCACTGCTCATTCTCTTTTGTCTTCTGTAACAGCAACAACATGACATCAAGACTAAATCTGGATCACACGTGATATAAGTGGATGGTTGCACTGCCGCAGCGTGAGCAGGGTGTGCAGTGAGCAGGGTGTGCAGTGAGCAGGGTGTGCAGTGAGCAGGGTGTGCAGTGAACAGGGTGTGCAGTGAACAGGGTGTGCAGTGAACAGGGTGTGCAGAGGAAAGGGGCACCCGGAGTTCACGGTCGTTTCAGCGTCAGCCATTGACGCGGTCACAGCGCGACGTGCCAGCGGTGCCCAGTCAACACGTCCTATTGCCCCAGATTCCTTCATTGTGTCGGGATTACACAATAAATGGAGCCCCCACCTCCACCCCCGGGAAGCCGAAAGCCAGCAGTTTCTATATACTGCAGACATTATGAAATCGCCTGTGAGGCAATGTGATGGCTACTCGTCTCCAACTTTATGGCTCTTATTACAACATAATACATACAATAAAATTGGTCAAATTAGTAATTAACGCGCGTACCAAGACAATGTGGGCATTCACCCTGTTACATGACATCATGGCTTGCTTACTCATGACACAGTCGACTGAAGCCGGGCTTTATATACGCCCTATTAAAAAGACAACTGAAAAGTACAATAAACTATGCAGGGGAGTTACACTATGTATCGGCGTGGTTTACTGTAAGAACACCAGCTTTATAATACCCACTATATGCTGCTATTAGGTGCTACTATTACATTAGGCCGAGAACATTTGGGTTACGACACTGTGTTGCAATTCATAAATTGAGCTCCGAGCGGCCTACGTGCCTAAATAACATTCAACACTTGTCTCCTATATCGGCCATTTTCCTGTTAGCAGATGAGCTCCGCGGAACTATAATTACTTAATAACTAATGCACAATTACACACCGGCGGATAATAACCCAGGCTGCAACTGTCTCAATGTCTAATCTCAAAATGCCACCTGAATAATTTTATAGGCTATATAAAGTTGTAAACATTACACGAAATCCAATCCAGCATGTCCCGGTTCACGTAAACACCTCGCGGATCCCAAGAAAGCCTCCTATCACCAGGGGCGAGGATAAGACAGGCTTAATGCAGTTAAACACAAATCAAATCAATAGCATACCTTTTCTACAACTTCAGCCGAGAGAGCGACTATGCTGAACACCGTATCGGACACGGGTCTGAAGTGGAGATCATCCATGAGCTTACAGAGAAATAATACTGTAGGCAAAAATCATATAAGTTACGAAGTCTCTCCACCCTCGCCTTTTTCCTCACAAAGTGGCCACTGACTCATGGATCTGTGTTAGTAGGTCACTGGTTAAGTGTATTGGCAGCGTGCGTTGATTGACAGTGTGCGCAGCCAATGAGGAGGAGGCATTTTCCAACTTCAGCCAATGAGCTTCGCCGTTAACGGACAGCCCACGTCTCATCTAAAATGCGTGACGTCACCCACTGTACGTGTGCTGCGTTCAGGTACACGGGATCACAGGACTCACTAATCAACTCGCTCTATTTATGGCTACTAATCAAAAAAGTATTCAGATACTGGCATCAATTCGTATCATGAAGGAGGTTAGGAGTCGGACTACCCCACACTTTTCATCAACCAAATTTGCATTTAGCATTTTTAGGCTACATACAATATCCTCTAGGGGTCCCCATTGCCTCACTATTCAGGCTTTTGTATGGCCTGTGACGAGAGCTGTTAGATCTACAGTAGGCTACAGTATCTGTTTTTGATTTATTTATTTAAAAAAAAAATATATATATTATTTTATCCCCCCCCCCCCCCCCCCTATATTAGCATATAATAAATTTATTCACACATTGACACGGGAGTAGATAGGAAGGCATTTGTATCGTACTACATGTCTTTGCAAACGTTGTGACGTCACGTGTTTAGAGCCTTTACCTGTGCTTGTTATTCTGATTTTTATTGCATAATATATTAGACCTCTCACGTTGTCTGATAAAACCTGTTTGTGTGTATGTGCATGCATGTTAGGTTATATAAATTTACAATACATTAAGACCAAAACTGCATCCACACAGTGTGTTACACATAAAAGGCCTCCAACATCTAGCAAAACAAGCATAAAAAAGTCTTTATTGAATACTCCATGTACATGGAGATACACAATAAAATATCATTTTACATACCAGCAGTGATGCTACAAGCTTAAAAAATTAATCTATAGACAAATGTTCAGACAAAAGTACATTCTTTTATGAAATCCTGTACAATTTGTAGCAGATGCATGCCTCAACTTTGTGTGAGATATCCTGTGGTATACATTCTTTTTTTCTGTTCCTCCACTTGAGAAAATAATATTAAATAGTCTCATCCAAATATTTGAAGTTCAGTCACCAGTGAGCACAAGAGTCACATCAGCAAAGTCATATAGGTGATTGGGATTTGAAAGTACATAATTTTGTTAGTTGCACAGCAACATTAATGGATATTTATAGTTATCATGATCAGAGCAACAACATATTCAGTTTGATAAAACCATGACATGAAAGTTGTAGTTACAAAAATTCCGTACTTTACTGTCCCATCAAGAAATGCTAAAAAACATTAAGAATTTGCAAATCCATTTTGCTCCATTCACTTTATTTTGTATTTTCTTCATATTAGCCTACTGTTTCCTTATGAGTCAGACAAGTGGATGACCAGCTCTTCAGTCTGTGGCTCACTGTCGCCGAGTAACTCTGTCTCTGGCACTGACGAGTCCTCGTGATGCTCCGGTTCTTCCTGTGAAACTCCATCCACTAAGTCCTCATGGTTTGCCTTGTCCTCATTTAAAAGAGCAGCACGCTCTGTGGCTGAAGTGTTGGAGGGAGCAGTGGTGACATAACCTGTAGAAGTAGATCCACTGCCACTGTGGTGAGAACCAGCTTTAGCCACCATCTGTGGAGGGTGGTGCATCTGCTGGTGTGGCATGGCCATGGGGATTTGCATGGGGTAAAAGTTCTGCATGTAAGGGTAGGCTGGCATGGGGTGGTATCCATTGACTGGGATATAGAGCTGTGGGGGAACCATGGGCCGGTGCATCTGACCCTTCATTGGCATGAACTGTGGCTGGTGAAAGGGGGAGGAGGTCTTTTTGGGACTGGCATATCTTGAGGCGTTGGCTGTTCCAATGCTAATGTTGCTGACGGGGCTGGTGCTCAAGGAGCTGGTCTGGGTGGTGTTGCTATTGCCGGAGGTAGGGGCAGAACTGTTGTAGCTGGTCAGGTTTTCCCAGGAGCGCAGACGAGCATGAATATCTTTGAAGCGAGGCCTTCTGGCAGGAAACTCACTCCAGCACTCCAGCATTAGTGTGTAGACCCAGGACGGGCAGTCATCTGGGCAGGGCAGCAGCTGGTGGCTACGAACCATTTCAATGACATCCTGGTTGGAGTAGCCACAGTATGGCTGCAGACCATAGCTGTAGATCTCCCACAACAGAACGCCATATGACCAGATGTCTGAGTCTGTGGTGAACTTGCCATACATGATAGCCTCTGGAGACATCCAACGAATAGGGAAGTGATTCCCCATCAGATTGTAGTAATCAGCTGAATATACATCTCCATAGAGACCCAGATCCAAGATTTTGATGCTGAGTTTGTCAGAAACGAGAATGTTGCGAGCTGCAAGATCTTTGTGCACAACCTGTTGATTTGAGAGGTACTCCATCCCAGCAGCTATCTGAGTGACGATATGAAGAAAGTCTGTCTGTTCTAGCGTAGATTTCACGGTCTTGCCGTCATCTGAGCTACCGACATCCGAGTTAGGGGAGCGCATAACCAAATACTTGTGGAGGTCCCCCATGCTGGAGAAAGAGAAGACCATGCTCATTGGCTGGTCTTTGGTGACTACTCCTAACAGACAGACAATGTTATGGTGCTGCAGGTGAGAGCGTCGCATGGCTTCATGTCGAAATTCCTCACATATAGAGGAATCAGCTTTATCCTTCAAAGTCTTAATGGCCACCACTTGAGTCTGCTCTCCAGGTGCAGTGCCATATAGCTGACCTTTGTAAACTTTGCCAAAACGGTCTTCACCAAGCTCTTCCATGAACCGCAGAACTGACATGTTGATCTCTCTCAGTTTGGCCTGCATACCCAAAAAAGTCACTGTTACTGTTTGATTAAGTATGACATTATTCAAGGAGGTAATCCATTTCAAAGTGGGTGTTACCTGGTGTTTTTGCTGAGCGAGTAGAGAGAGTTCTACATCTTGGGTGGGTGAACTGTTGAGTTGGCAACGAGATGGTGTGTCACTGGATGCCTTTTGTTTATTGCGACACATACAAACCAGAAAGAACAGGCAAGCGACAACCAGTGGGATGGCAACAGCAGGGATAAGGATAAGCAGAATCTCCTTTCTGGGGTTCTCAGGAGGTTCTGCACAAAAGAAACATTCATAGATTCCAGAGGTTACAAACATATTTTTAATTTATTTTTTCAACAATACAAATAAACATATATTATGTCTCTGCCTATACATATGTATACACACATCTTTTTGTGTACACACATCTTTTTGTGTACTTGACATCCTGTTCAAAACTGTACAGTTGAAAAATAGTTATGTGACATCTTGTGCCCTACATTTATGAATGACCAGGAGTCTACATTGTTTTACTTGACAGTAAGAAGTAAGTACAGAGCCGTCACCGGAAATGGAGGGTAGGTGAAAATATGAATTTTATGAGCACTCAAGAATGAACTAAGGGAAAGTTGTTATATATATTTAATAGCTACGCAGCATGGGTATATTTTTTCAGTTATATTTATTTACTGTAGTAAAGTAATACGGAACAAAAAACTACTTACGACAAGCATGGATGTCACACAGACCCACCCGGACCTGTGGGTCTAGTGTAAAGCACCAGGGGGCCTCCATCTGCCCTCCAGGATTTCGACAGAAGTTGTGCCCCCCCCAGAGCTCGGGGTAGTCCTGAGTGAGGTGGTGACTGTGTGGGGACTGCGCACTCCAGGGTTGGCAGTGGTGCCCAGACCTTGTGACGCTCACTGTGCCTCTGTAGTCGGCTCCGCTTCCATTGTAACAGCTGTGGTCTGAAGGGGAGTCTGCAAAATTAAAATATCAAATCTATGGCCAAGTCTGAGTCAAATGTAGAGGCTATAAATTTAAACTTACATGATCCCAGTTTTTCAGCTGGGACTCCAATCCTCATGCAAGAGGAGGCTTCAGGTGTACCAGGCCGTGGCAGCAGGTGGCAGTTGGGTAGCTGCAGCTGCATTAATATCATGGGGTTTGACCTAGCGATGGTGTACTCTGCATGACACAGGTCATTTTCCAAGGCCTCACATTCATCTCTACAGAGCTGGCGTTTACGAGGTCCACGAGAGCCCTCATCACAAAGAGGGAAAACATAGTAGCAAAAAGAAGGGATGGCAAAATTGGAGCACTGATCTGATAGATGAGTAGAGGTGCCAATCATTGTGAAGGCAGCTAGAAAAGCATTCAGAAATAGATATAATAAATAAAGGTGTTTTTCTGTGACCATGTATGTAAATAGACTGGCTTTTCATACCTGTGATGCGATTTTCACTCTCGCCCTGAGTCTGCAGAGACTCCACATAGATGCTTTGGTTCCCAATGAATCGAGCACAAGCTATGCCTCGATATGGCTGGCAGAAACCTTTTTCATTAGACCTACAAGACAGAAGTGAGTGGAATATTTCATTAACTATTAATAAACCTTATTTTATATAAAGAAAGCAAAGTAGCAGCAAGGATTAGTGCAATATATACGCAACACAAGTAACATGAAATTAAAAGAAAGCATAGAGAACACAGACATAAAAAGGTAGCAGCTTTAGGAATCTGTATAGATTAAATCCACTAAGACCAGCTTGTTTTTACACTTCACTCTCTGCTGGGTTCGTCTATGTGCTCTGTTTGTGCAAAGCTTACCTTTCAGGCCTGACTTAAGTCCTAATCCACTAAACAAACAGCAAGGACTTAAAAGAGGGAGGGATATCTGCTCCACTCAGCATTTCTATCTTGTGAATGCTAATTTTAGGGAGGTGGCTATATTTATTTTGTGTCTTTTCACTTGTGCTAGAATCAAATTTGTGTGGTCATGGTAATTACATTAAAAGGTGTGCAAAAATACAGAGGTTTAAGAATCTATTTTTATATTATGCTATTTTTGACATTGCCTGCTAATTGTTATCAATAGAGCCAAGCAACAAGTTTTCCAAATTACATTAACAAATTTACCTTAAATTGCCCAATCTCTTCTTGAGTCTCACCTTGTTGGAAGTCTTAACTCAATAAAACAATTAGAAGGAAAACAGACCAGCACCAAATCTTAATTAATTAACACTATCAAAAAGTTATAGCAAATACGCCTTCAGAATTAGAACCAAAAATCACTTTCAATATGTTTTCTCATGGAAGGTGCTCACTCAAACAAGACCCACGTGAACCTGACCAGAAAGGGTCTTTGTTTACAGAAATGGTCCCTTGGTGAAATGCTGCTACAGCCTCCTCTCAGCTCCGGGGTAGTTTGTGTATAGGCCACAGCTGTTTAGACATAGGGTCTGCTCTGTGTTATGTTAAAGCTTCTTTCGTACTTTATAGATAATTTATCTCAAGACATATTTTTTCCACCCAACCAGAGGTCTTTCTCCAAACATTGGACTGAGGCATCAGGATGCATAATGGTGAATAATATAATGAATATAATGTACTATATAGGGTAAACTTAAATTTATTTTAATATACAGACATCAATCTGGACAGCTTGGCAATGGCCTTTGAATGATGAGCTAAAACATTGCCCAGATGACCTTTGAAACCTTTTCTACCATGGAACATTCCTGGACAAATGAGGGAATACAAATATCAAGTAAAATAAAAACTAAATTTGTCAATTTGTCATAAGATAGACACTGGCTTAAAACACGGACACTGCAACCCTGAGGACACACAATGCAATGTATTCCCCCTCAACTGAAGATAAGAGACCTGAAAGGGGCCATAAAAAATAGCTGATGAGATAAGCATCCAAAAAGAAACCATTTGAAGCAGAGGACATGAATCAGCAGAGTTTCCAGTTCAAAGCAGGTTTGTCCAAACCACCAATGGGAGAGAGTCTGACTTTAGTGAGCTATGCCTGAGTCAAGCCACAAGAGGAAAAGCTAATTGTCCACTATCTCCTCACAGCCACTAGCATCTGTTATAGCACCACAACACATCTTCAATCAGGTCTAATTGTCAGAGCCAGACACTGGAGGTATGACTTCTAGTTCAAGTCCATGCACGTCTGTTTTTGCTTTGGGCAGGCAAACATTATACAAGAAATGTGCTGTGTTTAAGATAAGAGACAGAACCCTCTACTTTAAATATACAGCATAGATTTGTGCAAATACTACAACAGAGGTGAGAGTAAGAAGGTGACGGTACACACCAATGTTTATAACCACTTTAATAATTTATACAATCCTTACACAGCCACTGTTTTCTTTTTTGTAAACATATTCATTTATATTACGTTTACATTATATTCATTATTTTTTCCTTGCTTTTCTAAATTTGTACTATTCAGCTTTTCTAGTAGAGGGCCTGCCACCTTCTTTTCTGTATGGATATACTTTTGCCTTGCCTGGAATGTTCCACAGTACGGGATAAAACCATCTCCATGGAGTCAAGTGGGTGAAACCAGGCCAAATTACATGTTAGATCTGTGGAGTGGCTATCAAGCCCACAGTAAGAATGTATGTTTTTCGTAGTATCTTTGACCGATAAAATCACCTGTAATTACATAAGTGCTAGATGGTTTCAATTGTCATACTGTGGAGCATTACAGGCAAAGCATTAAGACCTCCATGGAGTCAAGCAGGTAGCTGAACACTCTACAAATGTGTGTTACTAAATCTGTTTAGGAAAACACTTACGATTCATCTGGTCCATGAGTGGGCATGAGGCCTGTGAATAAAAAGTAAAACAAACAAATAAATAAATACATTTACAGTCACTTTTAGCAATGATTTTAGAGTAACACTAGTAATTGGTGGTTTGCAGATTCGAGCATGTGGTGACGTGCCACTAGAGCTACTTTTCCCTATAAATAACATTGCATTTTGTCATGAAGCATCCAAAAGGTTAAATGTTGAACCTGATGATTTATATGCGTGACTGGAAACTAGCTCACTGTATTATAACAAAAATCTGCATTTCATATTAGCATGCCATATATATGTTGGCTGCCCGCCATCTGTATTAAATATTATTGGACAAAGTGATGTCATCTGAAACCCAGGAATATTTCTACCAATACATACCAAGCTTGACGTAGAGGACCCCAGTTGCGGTGATGGCCTTATGTGAGTTAGATGCCACACACTGGTAGTAGCCTGTGTCTGTGGTGTCCAGGTCTTGAATTCGAAGCTTGGATCCAGACTCGGTTTTTCGGATGGTGATGCGGCCCTGCTCTTGGACCACCGGAGCGTCATTCTTCAACCAGCGAATAGTGGGGCGTGGGTTCCCTGCCACTTTACACTGCAGTGTCGCTGTCTGGCCCTGGAAGTGGGTGATGTTGTTGACTGGCTCCAAGAACTCAAGATAATAACCTGCAGAAAAAAATATAAAAGGGTGTAAAACATGCAAATGGATAAAATAGTACCTTGAAATGATGCTGCTACTGCTGTGCCTCTCATATTACTACTAACACAACTGCTGTCTCTTCAAAAACTGCATAATCGTCACACTGATCAACACATTTACATTCATTCAAATTCGGTATATAGTAGAGTTGTCTATGGTTGTTACAATACAAAAAAAAAACAAACCCAAAAAAACATGGTATCACTACTAAGGAAAAGGCTTGATACTCAATACCACAATAAAAAAATACATATAATTCCAGTGTCAATACTAGTTGAAGTATCGATTAGTATCTGAGAGTGGATTTTATGACAACCCAAGTATTTCTTTCTTTGACTTCCCACAACAATTTACAATTCTATTAGTGCTTTAAGGGAAAATAAATTCACTCAGTCGAGAGGAAGAGTAAGTGCTAAGAGGTATAAAGAAAAGAAATGTACAACTTCAACATCTTAACACCACAAACATCTTTCTCACTACAGCCGTGTTAATGCCTGTGGGCTGTACTCAAAGGGAACCAGCGTCAGAGTATGTTGATATTTCAGCCCACTTGGCCGCCTCAAACATAAACAATAGTATCTAAAGGGGCTGTTGGCTTTAATGGCAAATTTGAATCTTGACAAAAATAGTAATGTAGCCTCTTTTGAGATGTCCTATAGAGAGACAAACAAACTAGTGAACATGTGGTGAAATCATTGAACACTCCAATGTCCTGACAACTGGAAACTTGCTCTGCCAAAGCCTCTACTCAACTCAATGTGTAATCATTTCTGAGCTGATGAGATCCGACTCTCTTTAAAATGAGGTATTGTAACATTACACTCACATGACTTTGTTTAGGTTAGTTAAATACGATAATGATGATGATAACAATTATGTATTTTTGTATATGACATCTTTTGGAGTCCAGGAGCAATTTGTGCGAAAAATGTACTGCTTTGTTTTGATTTGTTAGTCATATTTGCACCACAGGGAACATTACAGTGATGAACCTTGTAGTTTTTGGTCGCTTCTCCCATAAAACTATTTATTCTTGCCAATTTATAATGACTCTTCGTGCATTTGTATCGTCTGCCTTTCTATTTTATACAACCCTGTCTCCTCACATGTGACCATTTGTCAGTGTCTAATTTTATAAACAACAGCTTTGGGATTCAAAAAAGACCCAGGCCGTTTCTTAGACTTCAAAGGTAAATCTATTATTGCAGAGAGCTCAGTGAATGCTAAGTAAAAGTTGTAAATGTGTTCCCCACAAGGAAGGAGACATTAATAAGAAGTGACGGTCCAAGGCCTGTCTGTAGCCATATCTGTCTTTGGGAGAATAGAACACTAAGCAGACATTCATGTGGACATATTTCCTCCTCTCTCCACCGCAGATTGTGTCTGCTTTGGAAAATGTGAAGATAGAGGATGTTTGCATTTTAGAGTAAAACATATGCTTCTTTGTCAACTGTTGTGAATATGATGAATTACCTTCTATAAGTTTAGGGGAAATATCGGCCTGACTGTGTGTAAGTCTATGGGTGGTCTTGTTCCCCTGTTTAAAATGTATAAATCTGAGGAAAGTCATCTGGAGCTTGAGGTTAACCTTTTTCAACTACACATGCAGCAGCTCGTTCACACGTCAGAGATAGACCATGATGTACAGTGACTAAAAGTAAGTCACAAGAGTCCGAGACAGTACACTGAGTCATCTGGTGTGATTTGTTATTAGCTCAGTTTTCCTATATCATTGAAGATTTACTGCCGCATATTGTTCTGTTGTATAACATATATGATGTAAGGGTATTTGAGCATTTATAAATATATACTGTTTATAGAACCTTCCTTAAAAATTAAGCCGGTATGGAAGGTCATGTAATGAGGATTGTCACATCTATGTTAAAATAAATGATCTCTTGGGTGTAGTGATAAATTTTCTTGCAGATGACCCTGTACCAAAACATTGGGATGTCTCCCACATAATCTCAACGGCTCCAAAACTAATCGACTTCCAAGAGCTGATTAAGGACCCAGGCTACAGTGGGTGTTGCTGACAGGAGATGAAATGAGACTGGATAAATGGACTTAAGTAATGGAAAAAGAAAATCCACACAAGCTCAGAAAGAAAAAACAAACAAAGGTGAAACAGAACAAAAGTTAACAGGCCACTGCAGAGTGGGCAGGGGTCCAGTCATATTCCCAAAGGAAAATACTCAGCCCTGTTTCCTCTCTCAACTCAAAAAGTCACTGGCTGCTCACCAACTCTTAATTTGAACAATTCCTCTTTAAACAGAGTCAGAGACAGACAAACAATGAGTTTGTGTTTAAAAAAACCTATACCTTGTTACTGCTATTTTTCACCAAAAAGTGAATTTACAAAATGTCATGTCACAGAGGTGTACTATTTCAACCTATATATTTGCTTAACCCTGATTTAGGCCACAACACATTTTAAAGCTAAGAAAGTTTTGAAACATTTTGAGCAGACATCTGGCTTGAGGTGCAGTGATATTTGAGCGTTTTGACAAAAGAAATTTTGAGTATGGTCACTGTGAGTGCATTACTGTATAAGGGCAAGAGTTTGAGTTTGAGTGAGTGTCTAATAAACACAGAGACAGTTGAGTACCCTGCATTTAGTGCTGTCTTGAACCTCTGCCAAGATTGTGAATTTATGCAATGGAAAATGAGCAATGTAATCCTGGTTAGTCTTCATCAGAAGGAAGAACTGCGCTGCCAGATACACAGAGAAGAGGTCACCACCATGGTCTGTAATTATAAGGTTTTAACTTTGTGCATGTACTATGGCCTTGGGGAGGGGCCACAACAAGCTAAACATATTACCATTTACCCAGGTTTGGGACAAGCCCAAATGAATCCTGTGACCTATTGAGACTTGATCCATTTTTAAGCAGGGGGTTAGAAAGTTAAAGGTGTACAATGTCACTTTTCTGCAAGTGAGGTTGCCTCTCCACATGGGTTGATGGTGTCACCTTCTTGTCTCTATGGCAATTGATAAGTTAAACAACTTACTGAGGTACATTCAAGACAAAGAAATAACACCTCCATCGAGACAAGCAGGTGGCAGGCCCTCCTCCAGAAAATGTATATAGTTTAAAATATAAAACATGTAAAAGATACAACATGTAATTCTTATCAATCAAGTGTCTCCTTGTGCAAAGTAACACAAGCCAAAGACAGCATGCATCCTGGACCCACTTCCAGTGACCCACAGGGACGCATGGTCAAAAGCCAAACTACTTTGAGCAGAGTAAAAGACTTTTGTAAAGGCCCCACTGTCTCAGATATCAAGGCTGAAGTGCTTGATTGATTAGTACTATCCCCAGGAGATAGAGGTAATGAAAAGCAGCCTTCTCTCAAAGCTAGTGCTCTGGCACAGCTCCCAAAGCATGCTCCGCTTTAAACCAATCGTGTGTTTGCCCAAGAAATGAGAGAGGCGGAGGTGCGGGAGAATGACAGACAAAATAGTGGGGTCACGGTTAACAAGTCTCCCCAAAATGGCTATCCTTGTGTCAATCATAGCAAAAATATGTGACATGGTTGTAGGGCAAAAACTTTGCGATGCTGTATTCAAATGCTGATGAGAGGTGACATGTGAGATATAAGGTGTGCGAATGCTGCTGTGGGAAAATCAAAGCCACAAAACACACATGAGGCAGAGGTGAGAGACCGTGTGAAAAACACCGGCTGATTCCTCTGCTGGCTGCTCGCAAATCTCGTTTGTACTGCTATTCCTAAAGTAGTTGTCCACACAATGACACAGGTGCAGACATCTACACATAGAGAGACAGGAACTCTTTCTGATTGTGTTTTATAGTATATTACAATTTAATCAAAATCAAAATGATCAAATTGTAAAGGCTGCAAATATTTAGACAATAGAGTGTCCTCTGAAAAGAACAAAATATCCAATCTTTTTAAGGAAAAGTCCTGTAAATAATACCTCTATATTTTAAGACAGGTAGGTCTTGCATGGCAAAACTGCCTGATGCACTTCTGCCGGTGCCGGGTGCCAGCTGCAGGGTCTTCAGCTGGGAGCCATCTTTCATTGATGTTTTGCCCCTTTAATCTCCAGAACACCTCAAAATGGTGGGGAAGTGGACAGGGACATCTCTCTGCCACCCCTTGCAGCTGGATTTAACTTGAAGGTCATCTTAGCGGCATTTTGGTCCCCAGACTTTGTCGTTTCTTCACAGCCAGAGCCAAAAGCTAGCCTTTTCTACCTACAGGGCAAAATCTTTGGGACGTTCCTAAGTTTCCTTGTTGTAAAGTTTACCTCTCTCAGAAAGTGCTTGGCTGAAAAACCTGCAAAACCGTGACATCCAACTTCAAGTGGGTAGATAGTTGCTTTTCACCCTTTCCGTTTATTGATGTTGTGGATTGTGGGTGCCTAAACCTATCCAAGAAACTATGGACTTTAAGGGAAACCCCTGGACAGTGGCCAGTTAGTTGCAGAGCAGGCTTATTCAACTTTTGCTATTTATTTTAAATAGAATGATTATTGTAATTGATAGTGAGTTTTCAGTTATCCATGAATTAATCCATCCAGCTACATGGCGTAACAAACCAGTTTTTTAATTAGTACTGGTTCTTAACCTCTATTAAATGATAGTGCTGTATGTGGAAGGCTTTTTTGGATAAAAAGGCAAATGTTATACAAGAGATTTAAAGACAAACTAGTACTGCTCATGAAGTACTCTCGGCTGCTCTTTCTGGACAGTCAAAACTAAAACTCCTACATTGTAGCATTTCATTTCCTCAGTTGGTACTAAACAGACCCTGTTGCAACAGCGGTGAAGCTTCCCCTTAAATTATGGCATGATTGATGTTCAAGAGCCTGGAGAATGAACACCCACTTAGCTGTGTGCTGCTGAAACTCTACCTGACATTTTGATTGGAGGTGAACTATTGACAAGAGCTTACACATATATAACTATTATGGATCTTTAACAGCTGTATTTTGTGGGGAAACGGGGTATTTGTCTGAAGCCGTTTTCAGGTGTAGATAAATATACGTTGCCGGTGCTGGTGAGTATTAGTGGCAACAGAACAGTGTCTGTGTGGGACCAAACCCAAATAAACAGAGCATGTTCGTGGAAACGCAGAAACGTGTGGCTCAGTGTGTGCCGCTGCTGTTGGGAAAACGATGGGGCTCTGTATGGCGCAGACCTCAGGGGAGCTTTTGTACATACACTGCATTATTTTTAAAGAATCAATGAATCACCTTTACCATTCAATTAAATATATTTTGAATTACCATGTTTTGGGATATTTGTACTGTTCAAAATCTATTTTCTTGTGGCTCCTAGTTGATAGACCTAATAATAGATGACCTTATAGTTTGGACAATATTTTTATATAAATGAAGTTTAGGGTTGAGCTTTTTGCGATGTTTTTAAGGGGGTATGACGACATGTGCTTGTCTGGAGATTAAGATTAGCCTAGCCTAAAAGATGAAAGCATGTTGGTTCACTCCAAAATTGAGTCACGCACATACACTCACACACACATGCAAAGATACAATGAAATACAGCTTGCTAAGCATGTGGGGTTCAGGCATGATCTCATTTCAAGAATGCAAAATGCAATTACTGGGCTAACAACTTTCTGTTGACAAGTTATAGCATAAATGGAAATGGTTAATGATTAAGTGTTACCTTCAGCTGTAGGTGCTGCTCCACTCTGGGCCTCGGCCAAACCCTCAGGCTCCACTGACAGACCCAGGTCAGCTGCAAAGACAATCAGCAGTCAGTGAATATAAACTTATGCAAGACATTGAGAAAGTACTGTATTAACACATGAAAACCCTATAAAGGCTTCACAAACTTTTATTACCGTACCATTCCATGAATAACACATTTATTAGAATACCTTGATCTTTTAAATCTCTTTGTATAAAAAAAATAATGCTCAATGCACATTCCTGTTCTCTAGTTTATGAGGAGTAAGCGTAATAGATACCCTGGCGGTTCTGTTTGATTGAGGCTGGCTCTCCTTGAAAGTTAATCAGGACCAGGCGCTTGTCAATGGACACAACGTATGCATCGACTATTAGCTCGACTTGACTTGGCGCTGGCTCCTGTCTTCTCTGTCGTACAGCACATGTGCCCCACAGATGTGGGTGATGGAGGAAATTGGTGGTGCCAAAGACGTGAGTGAACAAAACCATATGACATTCCATGCAGTAGCCACACTTCCCTCTCCGGGACTGTACTTCTATCTCACATTTAACATGTTGGTCATGTTCTTCAAACCAGCTCCTTCTAAAGACCAGTCCTGACTTGTCCAACATATTCCTCTGAACATTACATAGTATTAGGCACTGAGGATGGCCAGCCTGTACTATTAAACTGCCTCACAGACAAAGTATCAGAGTGCAGCATATCCACTGGTACCATCTGTTATAAATCTGTGCGCAAAGCACCATTGAAAACTCAGGCCATAAAAGTAAGACAGTTGTATCTTTCAACATCCTGAAACATGTGCAGAGAAGTGTCTTTATGATGGGACTGGAGAAAAAGAAGTATAGGGCAAATCCACGGTCTATCTGCCTTTAATGGTCAGTCATACTGACCAAGGATACTCAATGATTATTAATTGCTAACGCAATTTTTGTATATTCTGTACAAAGTATTTTTGTAACACTGCAGCCAACTATAGCTAATTGTTTTCCAAAACGATCGTTTTCTTTTTTAGGATTATGACAGCCTCATTAGTTTATAAAGTATATTTTCCTTTACAATGTGTTGAGGCACTAGTCTACTACTACTATTTGAATCTCAAAATTAGTACAAAATCTTACTTCTACTATATTTGTCCCACAATAATAAATAATTTTTGAATTAGTGAACATTTCTTATTTCTAAGCAGAAACATTTTATTACACCAGTAACCACATGTATTGACTACACATTAAAACATTTCCACTGCTTAGAGTTCATATGTTGCCGCTTTAGCTCAGGCCAAACCAGTCTCACTGCCTGCGTCACACCGGGCCAAGATTGATTATAACTATCCACAAACTTGCAAAATGAGGGATTGTTGGGATGCGTTTTCCTCCCTCGCTGAATGCAACTTCTGGTTCATGCATTCCAACTGGCTGCTGCCTCAGCCATGAAAGAGCCCATTGAAAGCTAAGAGGCCAGGCCATGGCTCCATCTACTGGGGTTTGGACTGAGGGCCTTCTGGCACACCTCAGCGTGCTCCTTCCCTCTCCTGCTTAAATGTCTGAGAGTGTACAAGCGTTTGTCTGGCTCACGTAACTCTACACATCACTACATTTTTCTCACACGCCTTTCTGCCCTCAAATCTGAACTTTTTAAGGGTTCATCTTTTAGGTTAATCCACCTATCTATAGAAAGAAGACAAAAATGTATGTATGTAAATGTAAAACTCCTGTAATGTAAAGCAACTGAGGAATAAGGGCAAATGACGTTGGCAAAAAGAAACCTCAGCAGATGGAAACGGAGAACCAGAGGGCAGACTGAAAACTAAACCAGAGCTGCCCCTTCCTCCAAAACGGTGAGCGGTTAATGGAGTGCCTTTAATTCCACCAGGAACCATAATGTTTTTACTTGGACCAGTGGCGCGCTTAAGTTATCATGTAAATGTTGCATGAGTATGTTAAGCTGTGCGTTTTGAGTAGAGGGAAACTGACGGAGTAAATTATGCAGTGTTTTATAGACTTTCATTAGGGTTTATTTATGTTCACTGAGAGTCAACGCCATGAATGAATAGTCTTGTCCTCTCAGTTGTCACGAGAGACATTTAACAGGGAAAGGTCAAAGTTCAGAACAAATTATTTAGTGTTGTGAGAAAAGGCAGCCGTCATTGGAGACATTATTTTTTTAATATACAGAAAATTGTGGTAAAAATAAATCAATGGGTGGATACATTTACAAGACAATCTTCCGTGACCACATACTTATTTACGATTACTGTATTTCACCATGGAAATAAAACAGCTCAATTTTAGACTTTCTACTGTCTGATTCATTTTGCATTGCTTGTCTCTGCGTTTCTCCGGCCTTATCTGCTCATCTGCCACTTGCTCCGCTGCACAAGTGGCAGTAGTACACTCTGATAGACACTGTGCTGGGATGGGGCCATGCATTATCTCTCTGGTTGAAAATGTCAAGTTCTGGTCAAGCTTTCTCTTTTCTCCAGATCCAGTTCAGATTCACTGTGAGCTCTTTCTGTCCGTGCCACCGGTCAGCAGCTCATTTTTCTGCCCTGGGGTAAACATCGGCCCTCCTCAGTTTCACCACTAGCAAGTTTCCTTTACACTAAGAAAGCTCATACAGAGATTCTTGCATATCCTTCTAATGCCTCTTTGTGTAACTTTTTCTAGTGGAGGGTCTGCCACCTGCTCGTCGCCGTGGAGATGCTATTGCTTTTGTCTGGGATCTACGCACCTCCATGAAGACAAGCAGGTGTCATGACCAAACCATGTTACTAATACAAATTTTGAATACCGTACTGCGGAACATTCGAGGCAAAGCAATAATATCTCCATGCAGACAAGCAGGTAGTGAAACCCCCCCACCAGAAAAGTTACATAGCGCACATTTAAGGTATCCAGCAATCAGCACTTTGAATTTTTTTTGTGTAGGAATTGTGCTTTACAAATAAACTTGTCTTTCCTAGTCTATTTAGTAATGCAAAATGTCCTTTCAGTCAAACTAAACAATGACTCAATTGGGGCTTGGAGTAGAGCCACTGCTCCAACACAATATCTTTGGGTCTGTTTTGTACCATCCTTTGAAGGCTTTTGGGGCATGTGTCCTTGCAACGTCCCACCATGAAGAGGCCCCAGGTATAGCCTTCTACCGGACACTTTGGGCTGACTGTGTTCAGCCAACCGGGGAATGTCTTTGGGCAGCGTCTGCTTGGACACTGCTCTACCTGACTTGGCTCCGGTTGAGAGGTGAATTACTACTATCAATTGTTTTAACTGTCATAATAAATGCACAATTACTAACAAGAGGTTAGACTAACTGCAGACATCAAAGACAAAACATTCCACCACTGACGGGTTAAAATGCAGACCCAGTGAAATTACTTAAAGCTTATACTTATATTAGCCGTGCATTGGCTCATAAGGCTCATTATTTCACTATCTCTTATACACATTATTTAGATTTGAGGGCTAAGGATGCTACACATTTGTCAACAAAGCACCAAGTTGCCCTTAGCTCAATGAAAGCCTACTTTGTCTTTTATTAGTGACAGCTGCATTCAGATATAGAACTTCAACCTCGTTAACAATGTGGCCTGTCTCTAGTGAAAGTATTCATATTTGAGATGGTTTTCCTTTAGCGCTTTATCAAGAAGGTGGTGACAGACAGTTTGCAAAGCGCTGTGTCCAACCACATTTTAATTAAGTTAAGCAGGGAGCCCTACTACAAAGACCAAATAGCAGTTTTGATCTTTACTCAGTGTAAGGCAAATGCGCTAATACCAGTTTGAACAGGAATCTTAGACGAACGGCAGCCGAATGACTGCCCTACCATAAACTAAATGACAGGCTAATTTTGAGCAGAAGCCCTTTTACCACCACCATGAGCTGGGGGCGTCTGGTCAGTTGGGCTACTACGGGGACAAGGAAAAAATGAGAGCGGAAATCCTGAATTATTAGTCTCCCAAGCCAGTTAAGACGGAGATGGAAAGTCTGGATCTGATGTGATGGAATGTAGTATTACTAAGTCGCCAGGCTGGTCTCATCCAAAACTTTACTTGTATTTATTGTGAAAGGGCCATGGCTCAGTTATAACCTGCTGTAACACAAAAGAGGGTCAATGTGTCGGGGGAAACTGCCCATAGCTATAATAATTCAATGGAACCAATACAAATGACCCAAAATGTGAAAGTTAATATGGAGGTGAAAATCAGATCTATTTCATTGCAAACGGTTTGCAGTGGTCCAAGTTAGTCCTCCTTTTTCTAACACATTCCTGGCATCCTAATTATTCACCACAATAACTTTATAAGCACTTTCCACATCTTTCAGAAACCAGAGCGGAGTTTTGCCGTCACTGCTAGGCTAACAAAAACTAGAATTCTAACAGCACACTATCTGGTTCTTGGACAATAAACCTCTTTATTTTAATTAGATGCAGAGCGTGATCTTATTTCAACCCTACCAACAACTACTTTACAGCCACTTTAATGTGGAGTACAAACACATGTTTTATACTATTTATTTCTTCAGGATTTGCTAAAAATGGTGGACATTTAAATGGTCTTTTTAGAAAACTTCCCTTTATAAAATCAAAATCAAAACATACACATTTTACAGCTGTAAAATGCAGGTAAATTATGAAAAAGAAGAAAATCTCACACTAAATTTCAGAAACAGCTGTGAGATGTTTCCTAAAGAGGGGCTCATACATTCTTCGCTCTTCAAACAAATGGAGCATGTTGCTAAGAGTGACAAATGATAATGTGGCAAGTGACTGTCCCAAACAAGCCAAATAGCAGTTAAGTCTGTTAATTCTATTTGGACTCTCAAATACACAAACAGTTCTGGACACTTTTCCTGTGCAGAAAACAATGACATTAGGACTAATTAGATTGGAAAATGCCTGCAGTAAAAAAGTGCCAAGAGCTGAGTAGAATAAAAACAATAGGTACTTTGTGCCATGTGATTTTAACATCACACTTTTAAAAATCAACAAGATTTTCACTTTAGTTATAGAAGTGAGTTTGTTACTCAAAGTTTTTAACTCGCACCTTTAAAATGTGTATAACTGTGTATTTATGATTCTCTCGTTCTTATTTTGATGTAATAATACAAGTTATAAATATAGTTTTACAACAGACAAGAACCAATTCGGCATGGTTTAGATACAAAACACTTTTTTTCTGCTAAACATTATTTCAATAAAATAAAGGGGTTATTTTTGCTTGGTGTGTGGTTGCTAGATAGAATTCCTTAGCTCGATGTCATAATTTCCAGTCAGGAAGTAAAATTTTAAACCTAAAAAATGGCCAAACTGGGGAAAAACATGTAAAACTTTTATCAAAAACTTAAATCTAATGATTTTAACTGTGTTTTAGTAAAGTGAGTAGTCTAAACTCTCATATGCCCTTTAAAATTCACACAATACAATATATTATATATATATATATATATATATATATATATATATATATATATATATATATATATATATATATATATATATATATATATATATATATATATATATATATATATATATATATATAAATCTGAAAAAAATGTGAAGAAAGTTAGGACAGCAATGGTAGTCGTGGTTACATTAAAATTATAATAAATTAAGAAAAACATTTTGAAATTGTACAAAGCTTCATTTGACACAGGTGGACCTAAAATAAAGCAGCTGTAGCCACTGAGCAGAAGTGACAGATACACATCTTTGTCATTATGCCATCTGTACTGTACCATCTTCATCGAAGTGAAGAAAAAGTGTTTTATGTCATTATAATGTGCTGGTGAGATGGTATCAGTTGCCTACAGTGGAATTTTCCTGGCCTTAGCTGGTTCAGATACTATCTTCACTGTGTAAGCCCCCATCTCCAAGGCAGCACTCGCCCGGTAACTCCATCCCCATGACTGAGTTAAAACAACAATGGCCAACTCATAAAAAACATAGCCACTTCCCTTCAAATATTTGACCATTTGGAAGCTCAAAGACAAGACAATAAATGTGCGGGGAAGGTTGTGATTGGAGGACACGCTGACTCATTTACATTTAAAAGCCCCTCCAGCCCCCGCTCCCTCTCTCTCACTCTCTTTTTCTCTCGATGATCAGCCAGTGCATGCTTGCCAACAAGTCTGAGGAGAGTTGTGAAAATGCAAAACTAACTAAGCAGTAGTATCAATTGTTTATCTGTGTCCTTAACCCAGACATTTGAAGTAGCAAGCAGCAGGGTAAATCCCATTGAAACATTTTTTGAGCATGTCACAATATGTTTGGGGCTAATTATTTACTGTGTGTATCTTTTCTTAGCGCGAGTAGTGAGAGTAGTTTCAATATTATCGTTTATCGTGATACAGCGCACTTGAACATTTGTTACTGTGACAGGTCTTAAGAAAGCATCTGGTAGAGGAAGAGGGAGAGGCTATTAGCTTGACAAGTCTGCTGTTAACATATTTCCACACAGAGCTATGTCCGACTGCTGAAGACTTTTATAGGAGCTGTCTCCATGAAGAAAGTAGGGCTGGGTGTTAAAAAAATCCAATATGATCTGATCTATTTGCTATTTTGGAGACAAGATAAAATTGCGATTCAGTTCTTTGGTGTTTAATGCAGCTCTTTGCTTAGAAACTGCAACGAAAACACTTAGACACCTCTTACACCACCATGCTTTGAGTGAGTCACAGCTGGATTTAACACAATCACAGTGAAGTATGAACTCTCCATATTAGAAGATGGCTCGAGTTACCTCTTAATGACGTACAAATAGAAAAAAAAAAACTAAAAACAGCATGAATAGAAATAGTGATCTACGCTCTACAAATGATATTGTTATTGCCCGCTCCTAAGCCTGATATGTCCCATGTGCTGCCTCCTCTGTCTCCATGTGGATCTCAGGGATATTCTAAGGGTTTAATCCAAAGCCCCAGTTGGTGAGATAATAAAATAATCAGTAATTAAACAGCCCAGTGGTCCTATTAGCATTAGCCACAGTCCTTTGAGCTCCCACCATGCTCAGCTGCCATTTTACTGTTTATATAGAAGGCAAAACAGGCAAGGGATAAACCAGCATTTGACAGTTACATGTTACGGCTACTGTGCAATCGATCACATTTTAATGAAGATCAAGGATTTGAGGAGAAGTTCAGATTTTGGATGAATCATTTGTGATTTTTGTTGTGAACTGGCAATGACTAAAAGTTGTCTTTGTTCATGGATATTAATGTTAATAAAAGACATATGTGTTTGCTTTGGATTTGTTGTTTGTGTAAAAAAAAAATTATGAAAAAGTCACATGTGGGCATAAAAATATTCACTGAAGACTCACAACACTTTTATACTAAGATAATATATTTGTACAAATATTAGACCCTGTTATTAAGTAAGTAAATAACAAATAGGATCTCCACGGAGCCAAGCAGGTGGCCTCAACCAGAAAAGATGCACAGTGTATCTTTAAGTAACTAATCTGTTTGTATGAGTTCAAAACATCAATGGCAGAAAGGCCGTGCTAAGATGGTTACACAGGTAGGGAAGTATGCACTATAAAACATGAGAACACATCCTGGGACACTTTAACAGGATAATTATGAGCAGACTGAGGAGCACAGCCCGTGGCTCTGAGCACGCTGTAGTCCAAACACACCATTACAGGCACATGTTTGAATCAGCGCACATTAAAAACACCATCCTCTTCTTCTGGGAAATACAGCTGCAGCCGATCACAAAAACACTTCATATACTGAGGAGAGGCAAACCTGCAAAAGTTACTGCTGACCTCTGAAAGTTATGAAGCAAAATGTAACCAGTTCAAAAGGTAGTCCTAAGCAAACAACTGATAAAACCACCTGGTACAAAGCTGGGTGGTTTTATCCCTCTTTTTTCTCTCTCTCTTCACACTGCTGCATCAGGAGGTCTTAAGGGGAAACTTTTAATCTGGCACTTTTCCTGTTTTTTCCTTGAGGAGGATCATTTATGTATCAGATAAGATGGTGCCTTGGACCAAACATACTCAGAGGTAACGCAAAAATATATTAAAAATAGTTTTCCAAAGACTGAACTTTGCACAAAAACTTGGATTGGCTATGGACTTCTCAGTTAAAAAACATTAAAATGATTGGATCTTCTCAATAGAATATAATACTAACCTTTTTGAAATTGACAGATATGTTTAAATTGAATGCATGTCAAAACCTGCAAATAAATAAGAATGTTTCCGGATGGAAGCCATGCGAGGCAAAGTTAGCCATTTATTTACAGTATGAATATAGCATGAAAAGGTAATTATGCTCACTGAAGATAATAAGCCTTTGAAGAAATGTTACCACTAGATTTTATCCAGTCTCAATTTGAAACCTCCCTTTTGCCCGATTTACAGTGCGATTTGAAATGTACTTGTTCATTATTAACTTTATGAAAATAATTGATTATATATTATTTTCCGTGGTCAGTTCCAGTTGACTTTTCTTAAAATCGTTTATACAGCCAATGTGAGCAGCAGATCCAGATCCAGACCATAAGGCTGTCTGTCCAGTCAGGTCCCCACTCACCGCTATTGTAATAAAATGCATGCCTGACATAGCTGCTCAGCACATTGTAAAGGGAGGCATACCACAGCCATAAATGTCTTCATCATCTCGGAGCTAACAGTGATTGGGGCCCATTCACTGACCCACATAGAGTCTCACATGGGGTTAGAGCAACAAAGAAGCACTACTACCTTATACTGCCTCTCCTCGGGTGCAGCTGGGCCCCATCTCCTTCCTCTGCAATGCTTCACCAATTAGCACTGTACATAAGCGTCGTACTTGGGCGATGTGTTACAGTTTTCAAGTAGCACAATAGTCGACCCGTGTGCTAGTTTGGTGGTAGAAGTCAGAGTTCTGATTTTGCTTGACAAATTATTAAGAATGAGTGATTTGATTAGGTTTGATAGTGAACAAATACATAAATAGCCCTGTTTTATGATCTATATTAAAACAAGGGTGGGTTAGAAATAGCATTATATAAAACTATTATGTCAAAATTGTTATCATGTCTTTTTTTCGTAAATGTTTTCGAGCTAGCGTTAGTTTATTCCAGATTTACACCTACCATTGGAATAGTTTTATGTGATGACTGTGCATTGGTTTTAGCTTAGTCAAGGTTAAGAATATAGCCGCAGATGAGTAACAATCAGTCTGAATTGTGTGCTGAGAATAGTCCTGTTTAGAGCTGGCGTTTTGATCCTGGTTCATTTCTGTTGTTTAGTCTTTGTTACGACTTTGTTTTAAACTTTGATGGCATGTTTGGGAAAATGTGAAGATGTAAGAACCACTACTTTTGCCTTAACAATTTTATGACATGGCACCATACGCACCTATTGTATTGTGCTCAAAAGTCACTCCATAGTGAGGCCTGTCCATGGGAATGTCCTGCAGCAGGCTAATTAGTCCCAGATCCAACTGCACTATAATGTGAACCAGACCTGGAACATACCGCCATACAACAGAGCACTTCCTGATAACCATTCCTCTGTTTTGTCACATCATGTAAACAAACAGACTTCAAATCCCCCCATGCTCCTTGTTTGCTGTGGGCTTATAGTTATAGTTATTCATGACTTTGAAGGTCATTTCTGTAGCCACATACTTGGGAGTGCGGGTGTTGTGATCATAAAGCTGACAATGTGTGAGAAAACAGGCAGAGCAGAGGAGAGGGGGTCTTTGTCGGGGGTCAAGGGATCAGTCATCTCCTGCTTCCAAACTTTTAAATTCCTTGCTTCACTTTGATGAATGACTCCTGTGAGAATTATTATTAGCAGAGGTGGACGAAATACTACTCAAGTAATAGTAACATTACTTCTGAAGATAAAGTTCATAAGTGCAATGGTTTCAATCATAAAAAATATCAACATAAAGCTTTTGTTACTTGTAGACTTGTAGGCCAAATCATAGTGTGAAGATTAGCCAACACTTACAAGAGGATTGAAATATTACTTAAGCACAAGTAAAAATATGGTAAGTAAAAATGTAACTGAGTACCACTCATCTCTGATTATGAATACATCATAATTATTCATCATTGAGGCTTTGAGTTGTGACCATCAACTTTTTGACTGAAACTGTCCAAACTAAAATGCAAACGACCCATGACATTCCACTCTTATACAGGCTACTGCATTTTAAATAAAATAATATTAAAACGTTATAGTGCTATAATGCTATTGGAACCCCTGTATTAAACAATCATGCTGTGGATACACACACAGGCTCACAAGCACACGCATCAGTCACATTATGATATGCAAGAAGACTATCTACAACATACTGACCTGAGTAAATAATTGTTGCTTGCAGTAGGGCAGGTTCTTAGTTCATGAGTTAGCCTCCCATTTAATCTCATGTTAGTTTAGGGTCAGTGAGTGGTCATCTCCCCTCTACACCACCACTACAAGAGAACATGTGGGAAAGTACTGACAAGACACCAGTCACACAAAGCCTCACCTTTGACCCTTTAGTGAGAAACATGAAAGAAGACTCCTTGAGCTTATCTCCAGATGGGCTGCAAGATGGTTAACTATTCTGTCGCCGGTGATAAAGACTTTTATAATGAAAAAGACAGGACAGACTCAACCTAGACAAAATAGTTATTGCTAACTTATCCTCTGGCTACATCTGGGTCAACTGTGCAATTAATCAAATTTAGTTATCGATTCAAGTTGTTTCTATTCGTCAATAATATGCTCGAGTCTTTTTAATCAATAGTCCCCGGCCAATTCAGTAAATGCATTTGGTTTGGAGATCAGACATTGGTAGAAGAAATGTCAAAATGTTTGAGCTAAATGTCAGTGATTAAAGATCCGTATTGTACATGGTCAAGAAATATTGAAAGATTTCTGTCTTGAGGAAACACATGCCCAGCCAGACATGCTTTTATTACCGACACAGAGCCAACAGATCTTAAGCAAAACTTACGTGCCATTCAATAGTTAATCATGTTTTGTCCTGGTGATGTTGGTTTGATCATGACTGGCCTATAGCTATAGCCACTACTTGGTCAGACCACAGAGGCTCCACCCTTGCTGCAGATGTACAAAATTAATATGGGAGGGCATCTGATGACTACAAGGTCTGTTTTCCTAAACTCACAACAAGACTTCATAACAATAACCCTCTCCTGCTGTTTTATAGATGGAAGCTAGCAACACAGAGTCCATGAAACAGGGCTTTGACAACAGCGGTCAAGATGTGAGCCAAGTGTATGAATAAGTGCAGATATTTTTAGAACTGTTTCTTGTCACTGCTGTTCAGATACTAAAGTGAACTTACGATGCCGACATATAAATTAGTAACATTATAATAGGTAGGTAATGGGTTATTGTGGCTGTAAGTTCAGATGGCTCAGGTTAGTGCTAGACTCTATACAAACACCCCCTGCTGCTGACCGAGCCCATCCAGGCCACTTCTGCAGACCCAAAGAAGAGACTCCTGTTCATTAATGCAGACTTCACTTTATTTACATTATGTCTTCAACAGGCCTCACTCTGCCTCATGGAAACCACCATATAAATCACCAACCTAATGAGAAAATCTGACCTCCTCAAAATTTCATTACAAAAGAGAAGAGTAATGCCACATCAGTAACATCATTATAGACTAAAATTTAGAGACTCAAACTGCAAAAGCAGGGTGTAAAAGGTGCTAATGATTAGCCCTACCCCCTGGCCCTTTCACTTCATACCAAATGGCCAAGTCCTCAGAGCCACAAAACAGGAAATCTCAGCAGTGCGCACAAGATGCTGACAAAGATACGAGATCACCTCAAGCTATGCGTCCAATTAACATGACAACGACACAGAGGCCCTTTGAGTCTGACACAGGCACTTTTAATCAAGGCTACGTGTTGCAAAGGGACACATGTCAACAAGCACAGAAAGGACAAAGGCTTTGAGTGGGACTGAAACCTGCGGGGGGGACCCCCGCCCCAAACACACAGCCCTACCTCCATTTTATCAGAACTTACTGAGGACATTTTAAAAATGTCTGAAAGAAATAAAGTGGGACAACCAGACACTGTCCACTGTGGACATTTATCACAGGATTTAAGGGGCACGGGTGGAACCAACTGACCGTTTAACAACTTTATAAGATGCCTAAACTTCATAACCTTGTACCTGCTCGGCAGGTTATATTACATTAAATAGACTATTTAAACCACCCTGAGCATTCAGATCACCAAGTGCGCTGCGCTGGAGCATCCGTGCGCTTTCCCATAAACTTCAGTCTCAGCTTCACACTATAGTGGGCTGTTACAGGGAACTTACCCTGGCACCTCAGGTTCAGAGGTAAAATTAATATCCAAAATAAGGTCCTGGTGAACGTGGTCATAGCGTCAGGAAACGTTGCTAAACTCTCTTGAGTGAGTGAAGATGGTCACATCCAGTCGAAGCTCCCTCCAGGAGGCTCTCCTCGGCTCCTGATCTGCGCTGCTCAGGTCGCGGGGTGCAACATGAAGTTGTTGCGGGAGAGACACGAGTTTGAAGCTGGAAACAAAGGCGCGTTCATCCCGTGAAGAGGTGTGAGTCCAGCAGAGATGTCGAGTGAAGTGCGCTCTGCGGGCAGCAGATCCTTAAGTGGCCCCTCAGTGAAACTCTGGAGCAGGAATGAGCTGAACGCGCCTCCTCAAACGCGCAAGTTAAAAGGTGTCACCTGGCGCCACCTACAGGCCACTGGGTGACAGAAAAGACTACTGAGGAATCCCATTTGACTTGAATATTAAGTTTTAAAATGCTTCTCATGCTTTTCTGAGAGGGACTTAAAATGAACAGTAACTTGGAAATAGCACTTAACAAAAAAATCAAGTCATATATGAAAACAGATCAATTTTATTTGTAATGTGTTAAACAAAAAAGGTCATAATATTATTTAAAAAATTAACAAAAGTACATCAGGGTACAAAACATAGTTGATAAATAAGATAACTTTGGTTAACAATTTAAGAATTATTCTTTTACTGCCATCATTCTATTAAGAGAACATGTGTTAATTTTAGCAAAACAGTAAGGACACACGATGAAAAAGATTCATTCAAAAGGACCTTCAAAAAAGTCATGAATAAAAATGTATAACACAACAAAGCTGCATAAAGCATCCAGTGAACAATGTTCAGTCAATAAACTCTAGTGCTCTTCACAGTTACGTCCTTCTGCCACGGACACCACCATGTTCATTTAAGGATAGTTGTCACTGCCTCTTTGATACAAGACACAGCCTTTTGGATGTCCTCTTCGGTCTGTTCAACAGTGATTACCACCCTGATGCTGCACACAAACAGAAACATACAAGTCGCAAATCTGCTTCAAGCATTTGAACAGATTTTCAGAGCAGATTCAGGAAAACGTATTACCTGGGAGCCGGCAGAAAACGCTCCTCCTTCTCCAGATACCTTGCAAGGGTCAGAGCTATGCTTCGTTCCATACACTGACACAAAAAATAAGAAAAACATTAGAAAAATATTTTTTAAAAATAGTCCCTTATTTAATTAGATAGTTAATGGACTGAGTTGCATACATATTCTACAATGTTGCGAAGCAGCTGCAAATCAGAGTCTCTGGAGCCTGTAGTTCTTTCAAGCTGCAAGTGGAGGGCTGGGGCAAATGGCACTCCCACCAACTTCAAACCAGCAATACTAACACAAACAAGAAAAGAAGATCAAAGATAAATTCATTACAGAAGCCTTAAAACATGACACAAATGTGTGAAACCTACAGTGGCTAAAAGTTATTCTTATTTGACACTATTATTATTGATTCACTTACTCTTGTAAAGCCTCATAAACATGCTTGCACTTTTTTCTCAGGACAGAGAAGATATCTGCTTAACACAAAGTGCAAATTACACTAATGTACAAGCTTATTTAATTATTATATAAAACATACAGATAAGTCCAGTTTTACCTGGATCCTCCTCCATAATGTTTAGTGCCTCGATGGCCGCAGCTGCCAGCATGGGAGGCAGAGAGGCAGAGAAGCAGTAACCTTGACCTGAAAGACGCTACAGATAGAAGAAACCTTTTTTAAAATGAATATTTACTTTGTACAAATGATTTTTTAAAAACATGTGTTTACCTGGTGGTCAATAACAAAGGAGCGACCACAGCAGAACCCACCGATGGAGGCTACGGCATTTTCCATGTTTGCACTGATCAGATCAATGTCATCTATCTACAAGAGGAGAATTATATGTAAACGTGATGCTGCTTGTATATGGAGAAACTAAAAAAGACAGAATAGGGAAGAATCTAAAAATTTGGGCTGTATGATAATTAGACATACTGCAAAACATTTATTGTAACATTCAAATATATAAAACAAAAATGTATTTATTTCAATAAAGACTCTTAAGACTGCAAGGAATAAGATTATAAACCTCAGATTTTCTTGAGATATGCATTTTGTATTAGCTAATGTTGTGATAAAGTTAGTTTTGCAATATCTTGTGTAACACTAGTTAAAAGACAGCAGTCATTAGTTTGAGGCCCAAGTTCATTCTAAAAACACAAAGTTTATGAAATTACAGCAAATTGGGAACACACACAGCATTCAGTGGTTCAGGGATGTCAAACTCTAGAACGGAGCAATCACAGTAATGACCCTGTTTACTGCTGGATTCATGCCAAATATACACATGCTTTAATAGGCTGGTTTGTAGTCCATTACTGGATCATGTCTTGTAACTTGAGACTAGTATGTTGATTCAAGGACTAAAGCAAACAGTGTGCAGTTACATATTTAATAAAAAAAAAAAAAGAAACTCACATTAACTCCAAAATGCTCTGTGACACCTCTGCCATGTTCTCCCAACACCCCAAAAGACATGCTCTCCTCCAAGAAGATCCGCACTTTGTACTTGTACTTTAGTTTTACCTGATGATACACAAAAATGCAAAAGTTAATAATAACAAAAATGAAGCTTGAAAAACTATAATGTCAAAATGGGTTGGTAATGACGCCCCTTCTGTCCAAATGTAGAATTGAATATCTGAGACAGCGACTTTAGAATGGTTAAGATATTGTCTTGTGGGATGGGAAAATGCTCCAGACTGTCTGAAAATTAAAAGGGTAGTGGTGTAATACAATGAGTAAGTGGTGATTGTTGCTTCTATTCTGTCAGAACTGCTGCATTTGATCTCATAGAATTATTATGCTGTTCATTTGGTGATGTAACACGCTATGCTGTTCTATTGTTCTTGGGGTTTGTTTGTTTTGAGTTTTATTTGTATAAAGCACAAAGTGTTCAATAAAAATAATGTAATAAATACATTAAATAAAACAAAAAGAATAGTCATAAGAAGGACTGATATTTTAGTTTTACAAACCAGATCAGGAAGAGGACAGACATCTGCAGTGTTTATATACAATCCCTCAACTACAATGAACTTCCGCGTCACTCGTGCCTTTCTGGGATTCTGAAAAGAATAGAAAAGAAATTAACACAACAGGAAAAGTGAAATATAATAGAAAAAATCTAACATTTTACCTTCTGGTCCTCCTGTTCTTGTTCCCTCAGCAATCTCTCCAGATCTTCCATGTCATTATGTTTGAAGTATTTGATAAAGCTGCGAGATGCTTGAAGGCCTTTCTGGATGGCAAAGCAGGCTGCCTCATCACTGGGTTTACAACACAAAACAATGGTAACTTATGCATTTTGAAAAACTATACATCATTTAGCAGTGAAAATACTCACACAAAGATGATATCCCCCCTCTTGGAGTAGGCTGGTATTGCACTGGCAATAGTTGCAAAACCATAAGAGTAGATAATAGCCTCCTCCGTTTTCATAAATTTGGCCAGACGACTTTCCAATTCTAGGTGAACATCTATTGAAGCAAACAGCAGTTAATTATTGATAAAACAGTAACATTCTGAGTGACATGGAAACCTGAAAGAACAATATATGAAAAAATGCAATGTAGAAACCCAACTCTACACTCACCAAAAGTCCCATAGAAGCCTCTTGGGCCACATGTACCCACACCATATTTTCTCAGTGAAGCCAATGCCTTTTGCTGAAGTTAGATAAAAATGCATTTATACCATGACTATATATTTTTAAATACATTTGGAGGTACAAAAAGGTAACTTACTTTGACACGATCATTGTCAAGTAGACCAAGGAAGTTAAAAGAAGCAAAATTAATGCATTCTTTCCCATTGATTACAATTTTGTGACTGGGAGGCCTGTAATGGCAAAGTAAAATACATGAAATGTTTTATGTACAGACAGGGAGTTGTCATTAAGTGACCATTTGAAATCCAAGTTAAGTCAAAGAGCTTTACCCTGTTACAACATCATAGTTAATTGAAGGATGGTCTTTGGAAACAGGAGGGACTAGTGGCTCTGGTTGCCATTCCTCGATCAGGTCCTCCTTTTCCTGAAAACAGCACTGGTCAGTTGGTTTACTCTTTATGCTACATTAGTCTGCAGATATTTCCAAAGTTTACCTTCTCTGTCAGTTTATATGTCTCATGTAGTCTGTAAGTCTTGGAGAAGAGCAGTCTAATTATCCACAGAATGAGGATCCCTTCCAGAATTAGATGATAAGCTGGTGCCTGCAAAAAACAGAATAAGAACAGGGCCATTAGCTTATTAGGTTTGAGTGTGGCTGCTGTGGTAATTGGGTGTAAGCTGATGGCATGTAGAAGTGTCGGGTTGTGTTAGCTAGTGTTATTTCTCACAGGCTCTGCTGTGCCAGGAAAACTTTTGTTTACAATATCAAAACAACTATGTTTATTTGGAGGTGTCAGGCATTTTATTGTCTTTCCCAAAGAGAAGGTCATGAATCTAGACATGACATGAATCTAAATCTGTAGTCAAAGACACATTACCTCAATCAAGTTTTTCAAATTTCATATCATATAGATTTTGCAACCACTGCAACATCAGTATATTCTGTTGTGACTATAGATAACAATAGATCTACAAGTTGGTTTTAGTTACCTCAGCATGAACTTGTTTCAGTAGATTTCTCAAGTTTGCTTTCATTGCCATTTTTAATTTGTGCATACTGTACTGGGTTTATTTTACAGACAACCCAAATAAATTCCTAAAGTACATTTTGCTGACTAGTTACACAAAGCAAAAAAGCACATTTTAAAACTTCGATAGGTTTCAGGCATCTGTCAAACATCGCCCCATCTCTACTTCCTGACTTAGGACGTTAAACACACTTAAACTAAGTTTAAGAGGAGATCATAAGAAGAAAAACATAAGGGACACGTTCTTCCTGTAGCTACCAAAACAATTTTGAACAAAAGAGTAGTTAAAGAAAGGAATTTACCTCATAAAACGCTTGCACCATTTCCACCAACACCCACTGCTGCCCCGACGCCATGTTTATTCTGCACTGCAGCGTCATCAGGCGTGCCGCGTTCACGTACCCGAGAAAAAAGGTACATTGTACGATCAAAACCGTGAACGCCTCGTTTTGACAAAAGAGATAGGACTGGGAATTTTAACATGAGTAAACGTGATATATATACTGCTAAAGCTAAATATCCCATGTAAGAAATCCGACCAACCGAACCAGACAAAATACAATTTACATAGTCACCATATATATTTATTCATTTTAAATTATTGCTGGAATACATTTTATTAATAAACATTATCAATGTAACGTAATCACATTGTTTCATTTCCAATTGACATTATATTTAAAAAGTGACGGTCTGCTACATCATAGGACTTATAGTCACATTATACTGTGGGTTATTCAAAACATAATCATAAATAAAATCATAATACAAAATAGGGAATGAATTATCTTTCCTTAAATAATACAGGCCAACTGTGACGTTGAATGAGTTTTTTTTGGAAAAAAAATAAAATAATAATAAAATAAAATCTGTGGAATATGGTCCCAGAAACAGTACAACAATATTGCATTGCGACATGTGTTGTATTTAGGAAAGAGGGGTGAAGTAGAAAAGAGGTAGCTTAATAAATCTGTGAACACTGGTTGATTTACGTTGTGATTCTACACATTTATAACAATTGTAACTTAAGTATGCATCATGGTTAATGCACTCTAATTTTTTATTTTATTCCCAAAAAAAGCTAATTGAGGTAAACTGAGCATAGGGAGTAAAGAAGAAGGTTATCATCAGTTATGATATGGTCCTGTTAAAGCCCTCCATGTGTTTTTCAAGCCACAGCTCAGCCAGCTGCATTGTTGATGCATAAGTACTTGCTCTGGAACCAAGGCACATTTTGAATTGTTTCTGCTCCAGACTGGAGTTGCACTGAACAGGATGATAAATATGCACAATTCCTGGTTCTTGGCTTCGTAAGACTTTTAAACCAGAATTAATCATTTTCGTGTAAAGGTCTACATCCTCCAAGCCCCATCCCAAAATGGAGGTATCAAAACCTCCAGCTTTTATCAAATCCCTTTTAAAAATACATGTAATTCCAAAACCATAATCACGCCAGAAACCACTTTTTTTAGTGATCACAAATTTGTTATCTCTTGGATTATTTTCTGCATAAACTATTTTAGGGTTGTATTGGCTAAAAACGATAGGAAAATAAACCTGTTTACCCTGAATTGTATTGTCTCTGCATCGTTGCACAGCGTCAGCCGTAAAAATAAGATCAACATCACAGAAGAAGAGGAGAGTGTCATTATCAAGCAGAGCAGAGCCGATCTCCAAAGCAAGCCCTCTTGAGAAGTTTCCAGTCATAGGTATAACAGTGAGGTCTGCTCTTGGATACTTTCTACTATAGTCTTCAATTAACTGAGCATGCTTCCCTTTCAGCTGGCTGTTTTCATTTTCAACTAAAATTATGGAAAGTTTTACATTTTGTTTAGGAATCAAACAAACCTTTTCAAAGTTGTCCATAAAACGCACAAATATTTCGTAACGACCTGACAGTGGTACAAGGATGTGGACTTTCTTCTGACTTTGGTCCCACATCTCCTTGGTCGGCTCATAAAACTGAAAAGACGACAGGAACTTCAGAGAGTTTGAAAGAAAACTCTGTGACTCAGAGTTTATGGCAGCCACAAGTTCATTCACATCCAGCTCTTCAGTCTCTGTGACAAAAGGCTGGCTGAAGGACTGCTGCAGATAAGCATGGCGCCTCACGGGCACTGTTATCTTACGTCCTTTATGCTTTTTGTACAAAAGCAGTAAGTCTAATATGTATTCAGCACCATGCATCGGATCCACTCGGTAATAACCATACTGCACCTCTTTAAAGTCAATAACACGACCACGTGTTTTTGAATTCTCATTTATCATCTCCATGACTTGCATTATAATGTCTTCTAATGCAGTTCGAAGAGAATTTCCAAGGCTTTGTCTTGCCATCTTGTTTTCTACTGCAGAGTAAATATGGCGGCCAGTCAGAAAATCCCACTCAATCACATCATTTCTATCATTGGGCTGGAAGCGCATGTATGAAGGTAGAGCACCCAGCTGCTGGTCCTCCCATAACACCTGTGTGTCACTGGCTTGGCTCATGATTAGTGCTTCACGATGAAGCAGAATGCTGCGATAACGGAGCCTGGAAATCTCACGGCTCAACATGAAGCTGTGGAGTCTGTACTGGTATGCAGGCCGTTTGTTTGGGTGGAGCGTGATAGCATTGTGGATCTTTGGGCTGTGGAGTTCTTCAATGAAACCTTTTTTGTGTTCATAGTTCTCATAGAAGAGTTGCTGCATCTGTGGAAAAAGTTATAGGATGCCTTAGCCAACAATAAAAAGTATATTTGACATTTTTTGTTTAAATCATAGACATAAAGGGAGTCATGCTGTGTCTCAGTGTATACCTCATAAGACCACACACACTGGGTTCCTCCAAATCTCCGCACACAGCGTCCCACCTCCACGTCCTCGTGTGTGGTGTACATCTCTCTGAGACACGTGCCAATGTGAGGGACCATCCTGCGTAGCACCTCACGACTGAAGATCATCCCAGGACCCCCCATACAGAAGTTCTCTCCAGGCTCTAGGGCCAACCTGCCCAACTCCTCTGCCATGCCCAGGCCAGTCTGACCAAGATACAGAGGTTTACTGCTGTTCAGGGAGCGGAGAAATGACTCCAACTTTTCACCTGTTGTGAGAAAAAGGGGGTTAAACAGCCTGATATGCCCCATACATGAGACAATCAAGAGCAATCACCTCTGATGTAGACATCATCATCAGCCCGCATGAACCACTCATACTTATCCAGGTAGTGGTCGTGGATGTATTTGAGCATCATAAATGATTTCTTCTGTGGAGGGTAGGAGTCATCTACACCTGTTAGTGAAATTACGGGAACGGGGACGGGCATAGGGACCGTGTCTGAGCCAGCGCTGGAGAAAAACTCCACCTTCCCGGGAATGGAGTGCGCCCAGGTTTTGTAAGCAGCCACTGCCCGAGACGTGAGGTACTTTTTGGCAGTCATAACACCAACGTAGAGGAATCGTCTGGGCCGACTGACGGTCTCGTTGTTTTGACCGCTCCGCTCGGTGTTGGACAGTTTGTCCGCCTGTGAGGGGATCTGAGGGCTGTTACGGCCAGTGATAAATACGGGATCCCCCTGTACCCCCGGTGTTTTTCCAACGGAGACATCTCCATAGTAAGAACATACAGAGGGCTTTCTCCGTTTATTGTCCAGCACCTGTGGCACAATGAGCCACGAGGACGCGGTGAACCCAACAAAGATGCCAAAAAATAGAGTTGTCCACGGTCTCCTGGATTTCAGAGCCATAACTAAAATCAGACTCCAAGTTTACCTCTGCGGTGTAAAACATGAATAGACCCGTTGTTTATCACCAATGCTGACGTGTATGGGCACCCGCGCTCTGTGGGTAAAGCTGTGGAGCTGTCCAACGGAATTTTCGCCATTTTCATCTTCAATTATTGAAGCGAATTAGTTCCTCTTCAGAAATAAGCAAGCCTCATCGCCCCTCTTTCTAAACTATATCACAAAAGTTGCAGTGCATTAGACAGATAGTGAGCTAAACTACCTCACACTTGGAGCAGAGACCAGTCCCCATATCCTGCAGTGACTGTTTTCATTATTAGAATAGACTTATTAGCATAGCTTAAGGGTTTTTGCGAATTTGTGTTGCAACGCGCGGTCTCGGCACCATCCCAGCTAAGGCTACACGTAATTAACCCTTCTTAAATGTGCAAAATTAATTATCTGAGATTCTGAGATTGCTACAAAAACAGAGAGCAGGCAAGTTGTCATCGCAGACACCTTTTGTAAAAACCACCAACGTAGCACCAGTCGCACTTCCTCGTCAACATTTTTTTTTCAGAATTAAAACTGTCCTCTTTTGTTTTAATTTTCCCAGTATGGAAATTTGCACTCAATACCTGTTCAAATCAAAATTAATCATACTAGAATTAATCTGAACTGAGTTCTACAGTTGTGTTGAATAATTTTGTTTAAAAAAACTAAAAAAGCGTTGTGAGTTAGGCCTTTGGTGTTTTATTTTGAAATTTGTGTAGGCATATTCAATTACTCTAAAACAGACATCCGTTCACACGTTACTTCTACAAATCTACCAGCAGATGTCAGCAAAGTAAATACATTTAATTTGTAGTAGCCTATATTGTCATAATTTGGGAACAATACATTAATGTGTTGTTTATATCCCGTGTAGCTTTTATTTATTTATTTATTTATTTATTTATTTATTTATTTATTTATTTATTTATTTATTTATTTATATTTTTTATTTATTTATTTTTTATTATCATGTAATTTTGCATATTTGTAGGCTTTAAACTCAATTTCGGAAAAGTCTGATTTTAAAATAAGTAAAACGTATGAGGCTTTTAAAGAACGTACTGGCAAATAAACATAATAATGAATAATAAATAATAAACATGACAAACAACACAATCTGGTCACAGTCTTTCGCAGTAGGTCTGTTTGTTAATTGACTCTGATTTCCATGGATGAGACTTAAGCGAGAGAAGTCACATTCTCATTGGCCATGCTCTTGGTGACGTGGGCAGGGACCCGCTGTGCCTCTTTGGAGAAAACTTTGGGTCCGTGGTGTTGATGGCTCACGTACAGAGTTACGTTTTTCTCTCTCTTGACCGAGTCTGCTGTACACTTTCTCTCTGAAGATCTGGGGATTTTCGCAAGAGACAGCGCCAGGAATTATCAACAATATACGGAACCAAGGACGGACCCATGAGACAAAGGAGGGCCCTCACTCTCAATTAAAACAGGTGAATCATTACACACCAGCAGCTGTGAACATTTTGAACATTTGCACTTAAAAACATAGACCTCTGACTTCATGCTCAATAAAAAGGCAATAAGTAATAGACAATTGACCTAAGTGACCTGTTAGGGCGCCTTTTGGGGCTAGTATTTTGCAAAACAATAGATTGTGTGAAGAAAAAAAAAAACTTGCTTGCAGACTTCTCCATAAAGATGTTTTTGCCTGTATTTTGCCTGGAAAGTTTTACAGGCATTAAACTATGAAGATCTGTGGAGATGATCCCTATTTGTATATTTTTATAGGAATAAAACATGTGTAACAAAAACATTTAATGCATTCTGTTAAACATTCCAGGAAAGGCAATTACATCTCTATGGAGACAAGCAGGTGGCGGCCCCTCCACCAAAAAGTTATATTGTACACCTAATGAAATAAGCTTGATTCTTGTAGGTTCCTTTATAGGGCTTCTTCATATGTGACAATTTCCTCTTTCAAAAATAGCTTTCTTTGTTCAAACACACATCAATGCCAGTCTTAGTTAAACAGTTTGGGGGATCTGGGGCAAATATATCCAGAAATAAAACTAGTGGGAAAAATCTCAACTGTGTGGACTATAATGGTCATTTTCAGCTGATAAAGATCACACACACGTCTCACTTTGAATTAATTAAAAAAAAATTCTGCAATATCTCAGCCTATATCAAGTCCGAAAATTAACCCACATGGAGTCTCATTTTGAGCCCAAGCCCAAGATAGAAGGAATAGATAGAGAGAATAAGGTAAAAAGAGGCAACCAGCTTAGAACACTATCAGAGGGATGGACTAACAGTTAAAGCTGACTTTAATTGCTCTTAAAAATAAACTATAGTTTCCTCTGCTTCTCAGAACAATGAGTGAAAGTTGTTTCCCTCTGCAGGGCGTGTGAAGCGGATTGTGCTGGAAGTCTAAATAAACACTAGTTCTAGTTGATACACAAATACTAACTGACCTTATACTAAAGAATAGATACAGATTTAACCAAGTACCTTTGAGCTTTTTCAGAAGAAGTATTGCCAAATGATGAAATTAAACACTTACATATGAATAAAAAATGTACATATATTTTAATATTCATTAATATTGAAATGGCAAAAGAGACTGGATTTCACAGTATAGAACAGTTCATCATAGTAATATGACGATTAAAGGGGCAGTTGTTGTTGTTTTTTTTATCACAGTGGTATCAAGTTTGCATGAAGAACAATCTTACCTCTACCACACTTTCAAGACTTCAGCTGGATATGTGGCAATATTTGATTTTTTTTCAATTATCATTTCGTCACTTAGAGTTTTGGATGTGGTCACTCATGTTTATGAGGCATGCACTTACTTTTACCAGGCTCGCATCCATTAGACTCAGCTGCTGCTCAAACTTCACATTCAGCTGTTGTTTTTCTGACTTGATGGAAATGTGCAACTGTTGACTTTCACCACACTTTTTTTTGTAAAGATATTCAAAGTTTCATTTCAGGAATGCCTTAGATCTTTTATAACTTTTTAATGTCATAAAGTCATTTTTAATGGTTATTTTATTTCTCTGGTGTGCATTTTTAATAACCTACAGAGAAAGTCAATTAAACTATCACATGACTCCTCAAACTGCAGTTTGCATTCTCCTTTCTGCTGTTGTCCATTTAAATCTTAATAATAATACATTTTCTGGAGTAAGACATCACTGACTGATTAATTAATAAATAACTTAAGAACTACAGCCCTGGTCGTCATAATGTTGACAAGTTAAATACAGCTTTAGGATGAGTGAGTTGATAAGTCTCATCATGTGAGTTAAAATCCTGTGACTATATGGATGTTTACACAGTTTTGTACTTCCTGAATCAGGGATACAATATAATTTTACTTGGAGCAAAGACACATGAATCCTTTGCCTGTGTGTACATCCTTCTGTGATGCTGGAGGGACTTCACACAGTGAGGACAGCATGGCGTCACTGGTCTTCTGCTTATAACAGTGTGTCCATGTTGTCTAATCCTCTCCAGTCTGTGGTGGATGTGTGTATCACCCACACAGCATGGCCCTTGTTTGTCCAACAGTACATTTGTCTGAGGATGGAGAGGGGTTTGGGTGCAGCTGTGACCATTCGGTGCAGTGAAACCAGAGAAGCCTTTGCCTGCTGTAAACGCTGTTAACGGCCACAGACTTCTCTGACAACGTGAACCTACTCTTTACAAATGCATCGCAGCCTCCTAACCTCCTCACCTTGTGTTGTGGCTCTCTTGATATTAGTATCGAGGGAGGGATCAGGCAGCTGTGGCTGTAAACTGAACAGTAGTGGAGGCGGGCGAGAGGAAGAGGACCAGACAAAGTGTGGACATTTTAACTAAGCCTAGAGGGATTTAGATCATATGTTTTTATCTAACTTTATTACCTCTTTAGTACTTCAATTTCACAGATCGTATTAGTAATTCTTGAAACGACACCCACCACTGGTGTAGTTGCATCTCTTGTGATTTTGTTTGCCGTTTTGTTGTTATTGCTGTTGAACTCTGTTTGCCCTTTCTGAAGCTAGCTCAGGTAATGTGACAAGACTACTGATGCTCTGAGGCTTTGTCAGGCGCTTTGCTAACTCACCATGTGAATGGGTGTCTGAAAAACAAGGCACTGCAAGGGCTTCTTGTGCTTCTTGTAGTATAGAGGCTAATGTTTCAATGGTATAGTTAATTGATTTAAACATTACATTGCATTTGAGTACTTTTATTTTCAGTGTGAGTGTTGAGACTAGGGGTGCGTGTTATTGACCAAAAAAGCCCCAAAAAACTAAGCAAAACAGTATCTCAATATTGATATTTAAGATAAGGTAAGGTACACTTTATTGTTCCCATGGGCAAGTTTGTACTCTGCATTTGACCCATCCTTCAATGCTGCTGGGGCATCTCCGTGAGCTTGAGTGCCTGGAGTAAACCCAGACTGTTATGAAAGCTAGTGCAACCACAGCCCCCTTGATTTAATGGTCTGTACCATCTACAGTAAATAAATATAGAAGATCAAGCAAACATCCATAATAGGACTTAAGGATTAAGTTTTTCAGTAAGATTTACTCTCGATGGGATACATAATATGTGTATAATAGGTGTACTGAATCCATATAATGAACATTTTCTGTAAAAACATTATTTTTAGCTGGCTATGAAACTGAACATAGAACAGTATTTGTTTGTGTCATAGGTCTTCCTTATCATTAGGGCTGGCTTTGACATACTCAAATAACACTAGGGCCCAGTGTAACCTACAATCAGTGAGAGAGTTCTGTCATTGTGGTAAACATACTCAGAGCTGTGTAGAGGAGAGACAAATATTTCTGCTGTATGTTCTTATATCCCGCTCCAAAATGCAGCAAGTAAATTGTCAGATTTCTTTTGACTTAAGACAACATTTTGCAAATTGTTGTTTTCTTAGTGTCAGAGTATTTTAACTTAATTTCCTTTACAGTGAGTGAATGTGTTTGCTCTGTGTCTGGTCTCTTGTGTAGGTGCAGTTCAGAGATGGCCATGACACTTTACTACCATCGCACAATCCTGTTGGCTGCATCCTTCTGCTTTCTTCCTTGTATCACCTCCTCGCTAAACCTGGAGGATCCCAATGTCTGCAGTCACTGGGAAAGGTCAGTGTACGATGTCACAATGCCCATCTGCACAAAGCCACTATAAAGGCACAAACTTCACTCTGATGTTCAAGAACTTAGGTGCAGGCCCATTTCCCAGCTAGATTGGCTTTCAGTGTCTAATCCAAGGAAACAGCTGCACATGCACATATACACACACACACACACACACACTCACAGAGACTGAAGACTGACAACCGAAAAGTGATGAGGGAATAGGATGGGACCCAAAACAAGACAGGTTCAATATTCCCAGGGACACAACAATAGCATGCACAGGCCAAAGCTGGCATCTCACTGCCAACTTTCAAATTTGTGGGTGAACGCTTTGCAGCTAGGAACAGCAAACACCTGGTATCTGTCTGGAAACATGATGGGAGGGTTTCAATTATTTTTCTTTTTAATTTGACTTCTTCTGTTAATGTGTTCATTGTGTATGTAGTTGCCATAATTCGCCTCATTTGTTACTAAATACCTGCATGAAAAATTCCAACATGCATACCTGTCCTGCAAAGCTCAGAGCAAATTCACATGGCAGTCACAAGGACATTTTTCTTTTGTTCTCCCACCACTTCACCAAAGTCTGTTCAGTTTCATCTCTCTCTTGTAATCATGTAATACAGGACCACACACAGAGACCAGTTTAGTGTTGAGTGGTGAAGACAAAACTGCTGTGGATGTTTAATCCACTGAGTCCACAAGTGACACTAGCAGCTCACAAATGCAGTTGAATGCTTCCGGTTCATATTTTGGATGTGTTTGGGTTTGTGTTTTCAGTTACTCTGTGACAGTGCAGGAGTCCTATGCTCATCCGTATGACCAGATTTACTACACCAGTTGCACAGACATCCTCAACTGGTTCAAATGCACCAGGCACAGGTAAGGAGTACTATGCATGTAACATATGTTCAAAGGAGTGCATACAAACACTTTGTAGTTTAAATACATGGCAATGGGAATGGTTGAAATCTACGTAAATCTAAGTAAATTGCAAACTAATGATGTCTTGTGTCTGAGTGCAGAGTTAGTTACAAAACGGCCTATCGCAGAGGGGAGAAGACCATGTATAGGAGGAAATCACAGTGCTGCTCAGGCTTCTATGAGGATGGAGAGATCTGTGCTCGTAAGTAGTACTACAACACACACACCCACACACACACACATGCATCACTTACAGTATTTATTATTAGGATAACAGTGACTTTACACTTTGGTGAGTGAGTGAAACCAGTTAACATACCAATGTTGATACAACCATCACAGTATGAAGATCAAAGCATTATGAAAATATTCTTCTAATAATATTCTTGACAGCTGCACTTAAACAGCATGTTGCAGGTCAGAGAAACACACACTTGTAGCTGGTGAGGTGAAAGTGCATGTAGTAGTGCCTACAAGGCCTCTGAGTGTCTTTATTGTGGTCAACGTGTCCAAACAGGTGTGAAGTCACGGGGCCATTAGCCAGAACAACAACTGTTGTAGTTGTGCATTGTAAAAGGTGTTCTTGTTATTTCAATAAGAATAAAATGTTTTGCTATAGCTCAGGTTGCTATGAGTATTGTTTTATGTAAGTTCAATATACATTGGTGAGTTGTGATAACATGCCCCAGGATGCAGAAAGGGTTGTTATTTAGATTGAACAGACTCTGTTGTAGGCTGAATCACATGCTACTGAAAAGAAGAGAGTCTGCAGCTAAGACACTTGAGGCTAAATGATTTTTCCAGATGGAAGGCAACACAGAAAAAAAAGTAAAAAAAAGTAGAAAAGTAGAAAAATTTAATGCATTTTGGAAGGAATCAATTTGTCTACTACGCATTTTATAAATCGATCAAGTGTGTCAAAAACAATGTTAATGGAGTGAATCTGGTCTTTTGATGAAAGCCAGATTCTGATGGTTACTCAAGATTATTTAGAAGCAAATTTATCCTGCGGGCAGTTTTCCTGGTATTTAAGAATCACTTGTATTGCTGCAAAAAAGTAGGACAGTACATCACACTCATACACAGATTTAAATACAGCATACAGTGTTTACATCACGTATAATATTATTGTCTGCACAATATTTGCTTGCAATATTGTACTATCTATGTTGTATGTGTGCACAATAGATTGAAGTTATCAGTACAAATAATTAGATTGATGTTCCAGCTGTACATAGTTGTTTGCAACAGCAGTCACTGTGTTTGCAGTATTAGTAGAAGCAGTAATATATTGTCACCCTATTAGTACAGAAGTAAGCCTACATTTAAGTTGCCAAAACATATGAAATCTGCACCTTACTTAATTAAAATCTTGTGTAAATGCCTTCATCTCTCTTTGTGTAGCACATTTTTAGATGCATACGCCTTGAGTAATCTTATCCGTAATGTAAAGTGATGTGCAAAAGAGCAAAGCATCAGGAAGGCAAGCATGTTTTCACACATCTCTTGTCTGTTCCTCCCTCAGCATTCTGTGCGGAGAGCTGTGTTCATGGCCGCTGCATGGCCCCCAACACCTGCCAGTGTGAACCAGGCTGGGGGGGCTCCAACTGCTCCAGTGGTAAGTCACTCCAGCTGCTGCTGTCTGTGAGCAGCACTGTGTTTGTGAGAGACCCTGGTGTCTGTGGAAGCACTTTGACTTCACAAAAAGGAAAACAGATTCATGTATCATTTTACCACTGGGCTTTGTTCACTTTCTTCACTCTTTGTCTCGGACGACAGGTAGGCTTCATACTGTAACTAAAAATACAACCATGTACAAGTGAAACTGTATGTTGCTATATGTAACACTGTTATGTTGTACACATCTTTTAAAGAAAGCAAGAATGTATGGTACAAACAGCCATTCCCCCTGCACGATCACAATAATCTTGATTTTAGCAGCTGTGTGTGTTGTACCGTTAGAGTGGTGTGCCAAAAACCAACACTGTGTGTCTTTGTTGGACAATGAAATTATTGCAGACAGTAGCTTGTTTATACTAGTGTTTCTCATTAGGATTTCATCATGATACTACCTTTTACCCCAGCTGTCGACCAACATGTGCTCAGCCTCACGCCACAGCTGCAGTGCAGTACTTCCGCTACTTTACACAAACAATTATATTTCAGTATCTGATTTAATTATCTTTGTTTCACAGGATATTGGCCCTGGTTAGACTAAATGCTTATTTCATAACCAGTTTATATACATTACTTTTAGGAGGAGCTGCAGCTGAGTCATTACATGAATGTATGTGAGTGTGGGGAAATAGATTTTCCCATCTCATGAGATTGTGTGTCTCTCATCACCTCACTGCTCCCAGGCCACACCACAGTAAATGTTTTCAGGCTAAAATTGCTGCTGAACTCATGTTAGACTGTTGTTTACCCTTGTGGCATTTAACCTACGTAGTAGTTGTTTTGTTTGCACAACCGTTCAGACAGTGTGAGTCTTCTGAGGGGTATTTCTGTGTGTTCTGATAGGACAGTGAATGCCTCTCCACTGTGGTCTATAGGCTGATGTATATGAGGAGCCCACAGGGTGTGCCCGTTGTCTTTGGTTTCTGCCTGTAATAAAGATGGGTATTGTTGTGTCGGGCCCTAGGGCTCCCCTGGGCCCCTCTACATCTGACCCGTCTGCTACGTCTGCACTGCTACAAAAAAACACTGCAACTGCTGTGTGCAACGGTATATGCAGTTTAAGGTACAAGTGACACCCCAACCATACAGTTCAGGGAATTCAGTTAAAAAAGTTAGTAAACCACTGACTCAGTGGTTGAGCTGCAGTACATTTGCTCTGTAGTCCTGCTTTGATAAAACTAGAAGGCCAGAAAATATAGTAAAATTGTGCATGTCTACCCTGGGTTCCTCTGGGTTCTGTATTTCTAAAAACAATTAACCTTGCTTGGTAAAATTGATTTAATATCAGGCTTAAGTTATTTTTTCTTCTAGTATCTTCTGCACCAAATCTTAATCTCTTGGTCCAATGGTTCCAGGCAGACCACCGGAACTGAGACACACACTATCAGGATATTATAACAGTTCTTTGGAGTCATTCATTCTTTCACACACACCAGCATGTGCCCTTATAGAGCACCTATAGCTTGTAACAAGCAGAAAAAAGCCAAGCGCTGGTTTATGATTGGGATGAAGATATTGGGTCAAGCAGAATGTCTTTAATTTCCTGAAGAGTCCCACAGATAAGCCTCATTTTACAGGTCAGTGAGCCATTACAATATGTCTGAGGATCAATTTGGGGAGCAAGTACAGGAAATGGGGAGAGGGTGTGCGTGGGGTGAGCAGGAATAATAGAAAAGCTGTAGAAAATCGTGCGGTAGGAAATAACCCCAGGCTCTGGAGCTTGTGATTTAGTACACATGATGACACCACAAGATGCTCAGGAGATCTCAAATTCGGCTGCAGTAAGTCTGTGTGGGCTGTCACTATTTTGTCAATGCAGGGGTCTGAGTTGAGTAAAGAAGTCTAGTTTTTGTCCACTATCGGAGAAAGTTCTTTTGTGAAAGCCAAGAAATGCTACAGATGTTTTTTCTCAGCTGAGTATCAGAGAGGCATTCGGCTTCCCATGAGTGCTCACTAGTATAATAGAAGAGCCGCCGGCTTCCAGTTGCTCCCCAGAGAAGAGAGCCAACACACAGCCACTGCCAACTTATGCACTAAACAATGTGAATAGAAATGTCAGCCTCATTTTCCTAGTGGATGTAAATAGTATAACAATTATTGTGTCTGTGAACTAAAGTACTTAAGAGTGGCAGTCATTCTGTTAGAGCTGTGGTATTGTTTTGTAGCTTCTTAGCTAACCTTTACTTGAATAGTATGCAGTTAATTGACTCACTTGGTACTTTTCTTCTGTTAAGCTCATTGTATATTGTGAACTGCCTGTCTTTCCATAAATACATCTACACACTTTAAATGAAGTTAGTGAAAAGTGAAAACTGTGCCTCATCTGACTGGTGCACTGCCATCCTTTGTAGCTGGCCTGATGAAAGGGAACAGACTGTTCTCAGGAGAGGGGACGAGGAGCCCCCAGCTCCTGGAGTCTGGCCTTTCTTCAATGTAGGTCAGGTTTCACAAAGGTACCAGGATGGCAGAGAGTTTCCATATGCATCTTAGTATCTAATCTCCTCCCTCTCCTATTGTCCACACAGCCTAGTCCCGGGACCGGGCATGGCTCAGGACCGCCTCAGGAAACAGTGCAGTGTGCATGTTTTGTAGTGGGTCAGAGCGGAGCGGGCTAATGCATCTGGATAAAAGAAGCCCATAGTTACTTGAACAGCTCCAACAAACAGTGGGCTGAGTGGGATGAATGAACAGTGCAGAGGATATGTTTGTCCTATCATTTTTGCTTGTTAATAATCACATGGGAGATGGGCTTGAAAACCACCTAATGTCCTGCCTGGGCATAGGTAAATGGACATCACAATGTTCTATAATACCTATAGTTTAAAACTGAGCTGGGGAACATGACAAAATTCTATTGTGGGATTGTTGACTGTCGTCTAATATTTTCATATATATATATATATATATATATATATATATATATATATATAAAACAGTACAAGTAGAAGACCTGTTAATAATACAATTCACAATACTATAAAACACTAAAATTACACTCACACATACAACTTTTAAATGGGGTCATTTCTGCCACTATAAATAAATCCTTCTACATCTGCTATAAACCACTTAACCAAAACAATAGGTATAACTATAGATACCTATTATGTACTTTATCAAATCAAATAGTGTGATGTTGCTTTGCATCAATCCTCCAACATCTATTTTTTGTATGTTTACTTTTATATGCTTTTAGATCTTGCACTATTAATGTTGAATGTTTTTCTGTATTGAGATATTGACAATGTCATAATCAAATATTGACAGCTGGCTGGGTGCACCCAAACCAGCTGTGCTTTATATATGCACTAAGAGAAGCCTCCCTGAGTTTAAAGGCCACTCACAACCACAATCCCCAGGAAAACTATTATTATTATGTCTACACATCACTGTTTGCTGTAATTACTATAACTGGACTTAAATTAAGTGGCAAATGGTTTGACAAATATATCTGAATGGCATTTGTTACAATAAACTCTATGAGCATCTCAAAATAGTTAATGGTGTGTGGAAATGTTGTAGACAGTTTAATTCCCAAAGAAAGCTTCTAAATTAGGTTATTTCAAATGATAAGTTATAACAAATATATATATATACTGCGGATATTTGAGTAATATTTATGTTTTTATTACAACCCCAATTCCAATTAAGTTGGGATGGTGTGTAAAACAAAACAAAAAAAAAAAAAAAAAAAAAAATACAGAATACAATGATTTGCAAATCCTTTTAAACCTATTTTGAACTGAATAAACTACAAAGTGTAATGTTCAAACTGATAAACTTTATTGTTTTTATGCAAATATTCACTTGTTTTCAATTTGATGCCTGTGACACGTTCCAATAAAGCTGGGACAGGGGGCAACAAAAGAATGGGAAAGTTGAGGAATTCTTAAAATACACCTGTTTCAAATGCTGCCGGCTTTTCTGGGCCCGAGCTCACCTGAGATGGACTGTCGCAAAGTGAAAAAGTTTGAACATTAAATATCATGTCTGAAAACTACTGCAAATCTGCTATATTCTGTTTTTTTGTTTTTTGTTTTTTTTTAAGTTTTACTGAGCGTCCCATCTTAATTGGAATTGGGGTTGTAGATTGAGCATGTTCTTGGCAGTGATGGGACATGTATGTGTTGGTTTCAGTTTAAGACTCTTAACCAGCAAAGGTGAGGTTAGTGCAGGTCAGTCCTGTTTGACAGTGGACCAGGACAGGTTTAGATTTCCTTCTAACTGTCAGTGTTTTTGTGCATAATAATTAACTGAGCTCTTTGAGTTTTAAGATATATTGTGGCCCAGTTAACTATTTAATATAAATTTAAATATTTGAGTATCTTAAAATTTTAAGTCATTCTGTTTGTGCTCAAGGCTATGTAGTCTGACACACCTGGGAAAAACTCTCCTGAGCCACTGATAACCTGGATGATAAGAGATTGAGACAATATGAGCATCTCATGTTAAAGGGTGGTCAATGGGAATACAAGCCTACATGTTATCACTTTAAGTCTGAAAGAACTTCAAACAGGGCCTGAACAGTTTTGTTTTTAATATTTCCATTTTATGTTGTGCTCATTTTTAGCATGTGATAGTGAACATTGGGGTCCACACTGCAGCAACCGATGCCAGTGCAAGAACAGAGCTCTGTGCAACCCCATCACCGGCGCGTGCCTGTGCCCACCTGGGTACAGAGGGTGGCGCTGTGAGGCTCAGTGTGAAACTGGCACCTATGGGAGCAGCTGTCAACAGAAGTGTCAGTGTCAGAACGAAGCAACATGTCATCATGTGACCGGAGAGTGCAAGTGTACCCCAGGATACACAGGTGCTATGTAAGTTAGCCCCCTTATTCTAACTGTTCACTAATTAAACATGTTAAGTGCTGATTATTTATTGCTTTTCCCTGTAGCTGTGAAGACCTATGCCCTCCAGGTAAACATGGACAGAAATGTGAGGAGAGATGTCCCTGTCAAAATGGAGGAGTCTGTCATCATGTGACCGGAGAGTGCACCTGCCCTGCTGGCTGGATGGTACAAGTCTACACTTAACTATAAGAACAACAATGCTATAAAGGCATCACAATCTCTTTGCTCTAGAGGAAAAGTAAAGGCATCACAATCTCTTCCATATTGTTCTGGAGGATAAAATTTCTTATGGCGAAAACAAGGATGTCACATAGTAAAAACCAAAACTAAAATCTGTTAACTGGACTACAACTTTTTGTCCAGTTGACAGATTTTACTTTTGGCTTTTACTGTGGATTAGACCTGGGTGACTGAGGGATTACACAGACAAGGGTGTTACAAGTTATTCCCCTTTAACAGTGGACAATAGAAAGAAATCAATAACAATGCTACTCTCATGGAGCAGCATTGTTATTGATTTTTTTGATTAACTGATCCATCTATATATGTACTATCTTTACTGATACATCTATAGTCCTACAACTTATATCATCATGTTAGTGAAAGTATTGTTGCGTCTGTTTTTAGGGTACAGTGTGTGGTCAGCCCTGCCCCGAGGGAAGATTCGGACCAAACTGTTCCCATGAGTGTCAGTGTCATAACAATGGCTTTTGTGTGCCCTCCACGGGACAGTGTCTGTGCCGAGCGGGCTACACTGGAGAACGGTGAGAGCTTGTATTTGTAACAGAGAGACACACCATCATCAATACTATTTATATTCTGTCTTTTTGACTGGCCAAAATACAACCTTTTAGTCCAGTACATAAAAGTTACTTTACTTTTTGACATGAGTGTTATCAACTTGGCCCAAAAACATGTTATTTATGATACAATTCCATTTACTAGACATATAAAGTATACATTATAAAAAAACAAAAGTGTCCTCTGGAGACTCCTCTGGAGGCTAACACACCAATGTCGCTTACTCAGTGTTTTCACAGACAAATGCAGAGTACCAAACAGGCTGTAGGCCCATATAATTAGCAATGTCAAAGTGCACACACCATATACTTATGGTGACCAATGATGGAACAGGAATAGCCTCTCTGTGTGTGCTTTTATAAGTAAATAAGGGTTTGAGGGGAAACCAGACGTCATGGTATGGTGCTGCTAGGAACTGGGTCACCACCACCACTCCCTAAGCCACTGAAATCCATTAACGGGTCAAAACTAGGAAATGAGTTGTGGTGCTTATTGAGAGAATACATTGTTGAAAACAGAGAACAGACCTTTACAATATTAAACACAATAAACAAAACAAAAAGCAATGGGCATCATCAGAAACAAACACTAACCCTAAGATGATTCTGTTTATATTTGTCTGTCTTTTTAGCCCCCAGCAAATGAGTGATTTAAGTATTTAATTACTGTATCTTGTTTGATTTAGTGGTTGCTTTGGTAACTGTGTGTACTGTGTTCAAACAAAAATATAAGAAAGCCTTTGTGTGCTTAAAACATTTCAGCGCATCTGTTTGGTTTTTTGCTGCTATATTTAAATAAAGCCTAGAAAAACAGATACAAATTTATCAGTGACATTTAGCAACCTCCGAACTCAAGTTGAGGAAACCATTTGTGTTTTGCTTTTTTACTTTTAGATTTCCCCTTCAGCAATTACCAAAAATACAAATTACTATTTAATTCAAAAACTGGGTTAACTGTTAACAGGGGCAACATTATGGGACCTACTGGGCATCAATGAATATTCAAATGTCAGTGTGTTATTTATCAGTAAGGTAAGTTATGATATACATTTAAATCAAACATTTAATATTTGTAAACACCGGGCATGACATTAACTTAAAGTGAGGACGGTATCCTTGGGTAACCCCTCCTGGTGTGGATAATGGAGATAAGATCACTTGCCATCACATTCTTGTCCTAAACTGTCTTCTGGCTTGGCTTCAGAATAGAATAGAATAGAATGCATTTATTGTCACTATACACATGTACATGTCTTTTTAATGTATCTGCACACTGTCCTTCAAATAAATAAATAAAATAAAATAAATAAAAAATAAATAAATACAATACCATACACATGCACAGCAAGATTAAAAACAACTCACCCTCCAATACAGACAGACATGGGACACTACAACACAATATAACTAAGATAGCTAGTGCCAGACATTAAGACATTTAAAACATTTAAACATCCCAGACTACAACTCTCAACAAAATTTACAAGTAAATACTGCAGAGTCACATACTGCACTGAACAAGTATTGCACTATATTAGCTATTGCACTGATAAATATTGCACTGTGTTAAATATTGCACTACATTAAATATTGCACTATATTAAATATTGCATTCAGTCAGACATATTGCACTGTATTAAATATTGCACTATATTAAATATTGCACTCAATCAAACTTATTACACTCAATAAAAATATTGCACTATATTATATATTGCACAAGTCGGAGGTCAGTGCATACGTGAATTCAACAGGGTTATGGCACTTGAGAAAAAACTTTTTTTGAGTCTGGTGGTCCTTGCTTTAATGGCCCTGTAACGCCTTCCCGAGGGCAGCAGGTGAAACAAATCGAAGCCAGGGTGGGAGCTGTCCTGAATAATGTTTTTGGCCCTGCTGAGGCAGCGGGAGGTGTAAATATCCATCAGAGAGGGGAGAGGGCAGCCGATGATCTTTTTTTTCAAAATGATAATACTCAATTATGGCTTCTTATTTATCCTCAAGTTATGCAAATGACTACACCTGTGGTGTCTAGTAATCTGCGTGGTTTCTCTTTAAATAGGTGCCAAGACCAATGTCCAGTGGGGACTTATGGAGCAGGCTGTACAAAGACATGTAATTGTAAGAACAATGGCAAATGCTACCACACTAATGGCATGTGTCTGTGTGAACCTGGCTACACTGGGGAGACATGTGAGACCAGATTGTGCCCTGAAGGTTTCTACGGACTCAAGTGTGACAAAAAGTGCCCCTGTGCTGCACACAACACACGCAGGTAAGCCATATCTTTATATTGACGGTTTTATCAAACTGTGTGTGTAGAGCAACATTAAGAGTTTTGTGGTTGGCTTGTCAAGCAGCTGGAGTCTGACATGTGTTGCTCTCAAGTTCACATGTCCATCTCAATGCCTCTGCTGTCTAAGTACAGCTGCTGCTGGCCACAGTTGTGTAGAAACAAAGGCGCATTTTCTGTGTCCAGTAGCAGGAGGGCTCCACCTGCTGGGTGTAGCAGAGCATACGATTAATATTTGATCTCTAAATTAGATAGTTGTGTTCTTTAAAATGTGTTTACCTGGTGTTAATTAAATATGAATATTGTAACAAAATGACATAAATACATTAAATTGTTGTCTATTCTCAGGTGTCAGCCAATGTCTGGTGAATGTACATGTCGTCCTGGATGGTCTGGCCTCTACTGTAATGAGACTTGTACACCAGGGTTTTACGGAGAATTGTGCCAACAAGTTTGTCAGTGTCAGAATGGGGCAGACTGCCACAGTGTGACAGGACAGTGTATCTGTGCTCCAGGATTCATGGTAAACTGCGATATCCAAATTTAACCCACATACACAAAAAGGTCTTACATATTGTGTACATTATGTGATCATTTATTTTCACTAGGGGCCCAACTGCTTAGTGCCTTGTTCAGCAGGAAGTCATGGAATCAACTGCTCTTCAAGCTGCAACTGTAAAAATGGGGCTCAGTGTTCCCCTGTGGACGGCTCCTGCTCCTGTCAGCCAGGTGAGCAAGACAATGGCAGTGAGGAGGATTGTTGTGAACGAAAATTATCTTTACTGGATTATTTTACACTCTTTCAGGGTGGCATGGGGTGGACTGCTCAATTAACTGCCCCAGTGGCACCTGGGGTCTGAGCTGTAACCATACCTGTTTGTGTGGCAATGGAGGGGCCTGTAATGCATTAAATGGAGACTGCACATGTGCGCCTGGCTGGAGAGGCGAACGATGTGACACACGCTGTCCGGTTAGTAAGACCTCATTCTGTCTGATTTTGGAAAATACATGGATAGTGGTTTTTTTACATGTACGCTTCCTGCTCCAGGACGGGACTTACGGCCTGGACTGTAAAGAGCGCTGTGACTGTAGCCATGCTGACGGATGTGATCATGCCACAGGACACTGCCGCTGCTTGGCTGGGTGGACTGGTAAATAGTTTCACTCTCAATAATGTGTTTTAAATTTATATAGTTTCCTTACGTTTTTTATGTGTCAGTCTCTTGACTTTTCTAAACCCATCTAAGTTGCAGGGTTGCAGTATTCACTGGAGATAGCATGTCTCTCTGCTTAGCAACATGCACAGAAGCCTCAAAGAGGTCTTTGTACCTGCTCCTTTGGACTCCACGTCTCTGCAGCCTCCTGCTGCTTCTAAAAGAAAGATTAATGAGAGGGAGCCAAGAGGGGCCGTGTTAGCGGAAAGACTGCACTTAATGAATGCTCCTTCCTGCCAGAAACAAGATTTTCCCAGATTTAAATTTTTTTATTTTTTTATTTTAACCTTTTGTATATTTATATTTGTACTACAATTAATAAACTCTTTTAAACAAAATTTCACTTAACTTAATTCATTTTATCAATATATTATATTTTATACTGTGCATGTTTTGTGTGCAGGTATTCACTGTGACAGTGTGTGTGCTGAGGGCCGCTGGGGTCCAAACTGCTCCCTCTCCTGTAACTGTAAGAATGGAGCGTCCTGCTCTCCAGATGAGGGCACGTGTGAGTGTGCTCCAGGGTATAGAGGCACCACCTGTCAGAGGAGTGAGTAGCAACACATTCACATTACTAATTGAATTCTTATTGAATACTTATTTTGAATATATGTCTTACAGTCTGTTCTCCGGGGTATTTCGGCCACCGCTGCAGTCAGACCTGCCCACAGTGTGTTCACAGCAATGGGCCGTGCCACCATGTATCAGGACAGTGTGACTGCCTGCCAGGCTTCAAGGGGGCACTGTGCAATGAGGGTAAATACTGAGACTGAGTGTATGTATTTACTTTTAATGAAAATAATTGTGATGATTCATGTGTTGAATTGGGCAGTGTGTCCTAGTGGTCGCTTTGGGAAAAACTGTGCTTGGAGCTGCAGCTGTACAAACAATGGCACCTGTAATCCTATAGATGGGTCGTGTCAGTGTTACTCTGGATGGATTGGAAGTGACTGCTCTCAGCGTAAGACTTTTTTAAGCATCTGTGCTGTTATACACACAATTACTTTTTCTTTTCTTAACAAGTCTAATTAAAATATGTTTTATAGCTTGTCCTCCTGGTCAGTGGGGCCCCAACTGCATCCATACATGTAACTGTCACAATGGAGCTTACTGCAGTGCGTACGATGGAGAGTGCAAATGCACACCAGGTTGGACAGGCCTTTACTGCACACAGCGTAAGTACCAGTCTGTTTTAATCGGACGTTAGTGACTCTGCTGGTAGAGTGGACGCTTTATTATCTGAAGGTTAGCACTATGAAACCTACTCTAGACTTGGTGTTGCTGTGTTCTTGGGTGAGACATTGTATCCAACTTGTCTCATTTCCTCACTCTCAGGATGTCCATTGAGTTTCTATGGGAAAGACTGTTCTCAGACGTGTCAGTGCAGGAATGGAGCTGACTGTGACCACATCTCTGGACAATGCACTTGTCGCACAGGCTTCATGGGACGCCACTGTGAACAAAGTATGTGCATGAGGACAATTAGATATGATTTTTGTGTATTTGGAATCATAATTAATTGACCATTATACTATTTTAAAAATTCTTTTCAGAGTGTCCATCGGGTACATATGGCTACGGCTGTCGTCAGGTGTGCGACTGTCTTAATAACTCCACTTGTGATCACATGACCGGCACATGTTACTGCAACCCAGGCTGGAAAGGAGCACGCTGTGACCAGGGTAAGTTCACATTCATTTGAACTAGTAAAGGACCACATCTTCCACACAGTACACAAGTGATGTATTGACTAAACATTTGTTGATAAAAATAATACTTCTTTCTGTATAGCTGGTGTAGTGGTGGGCAGTCTCAATAGTCTAACTAGTGCAGCCATGCACGCTGACACCTATCAGATTGGAGCTATTGCTGGCATTATAATTCTGGTGCTGCTGGTCATCTTCCTCCTTCTACTCTTCATCATCTACCGAAAGAAGCAAAAAGGCAAAGAGCCCACCATGCCGGCAGTCACCTATACTCCAGCCATGAGGATCACAGCTGATTATGCAATTACGGGTACTTACATGAAAGTATATATAGTGTAGTAAAAGTATGTATGAAAATATTGTTTCATTAACTGGATCTTCCAGAAGCTCATCCACCATATGAGGGACACCCCAGTAACTACTTCTCCAACCCAAGCTACCACACTTTGACCCAATGCATCAGCCCACCACTGGTAAACAATGCCTCATATGGACAGGTATGATTGAATTGTACATTAGTAGAAGTTCTACAGCGTTCATATACATTTGTTTCATTAATTAATATTTTATTTTAGACCAAAAACAACCAGCTCTTTGTGAGCATAAAGAATTTGGAGCCGAGAAAGCGTAACATTGTAGATCACACTGGTACTCTGCCTGCCGACTGGAAACAAGGGGACTGCTTCAATGAACTAGGTGAATTTGAATGAGTTTGATGTCTGGATTATTCACTTAAAACAAACAATATTTTAAAATAAACAAATGTAACATAAACAAAACATATTAACTAATATTCTTTTTGCATAGGGGCTTGTGGCATTGACAGAAGATACACAGGACAATCTTTGCATGGTACAAAATAAGAACAATCTGAAAATTACTGAAAGAAAAATAGCCCTAATTCCCTTATTTCTGTTCTTTCTGTCAGATCTGGTGAAGGGCACGCCTTATCATGCCAGTTCATCTTCACTCAACAGTTCTGAAAACCCATATGCCACAATCAAAGACCCTCCACTCCTGACAATAAAAAACACAGAATGCGGGTACGTGGAGATGAAGTCTCCAACCAGACGAGATCCACCATATGCTGAAATAAGCAACAGCAGCCCAACAAACAACAGAAATGTCTATGAAGTTGGTGAGTCTGAGATATTCTTTGAAACTGTGGTTGAACTCTTTTGGAGAAAAATGTAAATTTTTCTTCCACTCTTTACATTTCAGAGCCAACTGTGACCACTGTACTATGCGGACAAGTTGGTCAGGACCCTTACGACATGCCCAGAAATAGCCACATCCCCAGTCATTATGACATTCTACCAATGCGGGAGAGTCCCACCTCAGAGGACAACAACATGGACAGTGAATAATGGGACAGAGGAGCCATATTCAGACTGGGACTTTCGATCTCAGTGAGCAGAGCCACATCTGTAATTCCTGTGAGCTGCCACCTTTGGAAACTACTGCTGTACTATGTGACACTGATCTGTTGAATACAAGCACAGAGGCTACTTTCAAACAGATGTTAAATGTGCAGCCTTTGGAACTGCAAAAATCAAGTTCATCACTGTCTCTACAGAGTTCAACATTAGCAGAAACTCACACTGGAGACCCATTTTCAAGAAGAAAAAAGTCAGTAGAACAATGGCAATTTGCATATTGGGACTTAAAAGTGTTTTTTTTTTTACTTATACATACTATAAATCTCTATTTTTATAAAAATCTAGTTGATATTAAATATTAGAAGAAAAATAGTTTGTAGTTTGTATGAAAGACATGAAGTGAGTGATGTTGAACATTTCTGTAATATTTGCACATAATAATGTCAAGATATTGTTTCGTGTTGAAGCTCCCCAAAGATAACACAAGAACATTTCTTGTCTTTATACAAGCGTCAAAGTTCAGTCCCTAAATTAAAAACATTTGTCCAACCGCTAAAATAAAAGAGGGTTCACCATCTTAACAGTACAAGGGCAAGCATCATCAATCATTGACATTCATTAGTAAATATTATTGTTGTTTTAGTTTATATTTTTAATGTTTAGTGTTATGCATGAGATAAGAGCATTTATATACTGTAGAATATGTTTTGCATTGAAGGATGGATGCACTGTTTTAGTTTACTTTGTAAAAATGGTACAATTTACAACTGAAGGTACTGTGGCACTTACACATACCTATAGACAATTGATTATGTGTAAGGATGCAGTAAATAATGAATATGCCAAAGAGGAATCCTTGACATTAATATAATTATACCATCATGATAATATGAATATGGTCTACATTATTAGATTGCTTTATATTTTGTTTTGTTTTTTACCACAAGTGCTCAGTCAGATCTTTTGATAAACTAATTTTATATCACTTGCACCATTTTAATTCATTCCCATATTTACATAGCCCAACATATCTTTGTCATAACAGAGGCTTGAGCTGGACTTAAGCTTCAGTTAACATGGCCTCTAGAATACCCGCAGACTCCCCTAAAGAGACATATCCATGGGTCATTCCATGTCGATTCAGCCAGTGCCACCCACCTGACCATCTTGGATTTGTTTCATGCTTGATTGTCGTTTCTGTTCCTAAGAGTGTTGTGTGTGTCTTATGGCTTGCCCATGATTGAAATACAATATTATGGTTCTTCACAAGGTGTAGAACAAACCAGGAAATTGTCTTTCATTTTAAGGATATGGTTGAGAAGAAGAACTTGTGGAACTTTGGGATTTTGCACAAGCCATGATTTGTGACTGACACGCCCACATTTTTAAACATAGCACTTTTGGGTAACCTATAAAAAACTACAGTCATACAAAAAACAAATACATTGGTTGCTTTCACATGGAATGGCCCTATATAGGCCAAGTAATTATACTGTACACAGTAATTCAATATATTTTACTATGTTTAAAATGACCAAATAAAAATTCTTAAGCTATTCTGAGCTTAATGTAAAATAGTGTATATAATTTGTTATGTTCTTTAAGAGGAAAATGTCAAACACCTGATGTCTTATGTCACTTAAAAGGTTCATAATGTGCTGTAGAATATTCTAGTCTAAACCTAAGGAGTTGGACGATATGTAACAGCCTATTTAACGTGTAATCCAAATCTTACATTAAGAGAAAGAAAGATATAGTCATGTTGCCATGGCACATCTCTGCATTTGTACCAGTGTGTTTTTGTATGTTTTAGTAATCTCTGCTTTTTGCACCATGCTTTCAAATGAAAATATAAAAAAATAATAATAAAAATAAATTGATGATTTTATTTTTATTTTGCACGCGATTTCTCTAATAATGTGTAAAAGAATCTGGAGTGCTTAATGCTTACCTTTAAGCAAATAGGCCAAGTTAATGTGGGGTACAACAAGGCAGCCCATTTATCTCGTGACCCTAGAGCCGCGTGCCGCGCCCCTGCTCACCTCCCCGCTCCTCTCTCATTGGCCCGGAGGGCCGCTGTGAAATTGCACAATGAGTGGGCTATCAGGCTGAACTGCAGGTTTCCTGCAGCAGGAGAAAGGAGTGTGCCTTTTAAAGTTTCACAGCAAACTTATGCTGTCTTCTTATGCTGTAATGAGAAGGCCTATTTTGTTCTGGCAAAGATGTTGACACTGATATTTACCAGCCTGATAGCGGGAGTGCTGGCTCTACTTCTGTACCAGAGGATCGCGTATCCCTTCTTCTGGGACGATTTGATTTATTACTTGAAACTTCGGGGTTACAAAAAGAAAGCCGCGGCTCGCATGAAGCAGGGGGTCATTACGTATCTAGACTGCTTCTTGTATCAGGCGAGAAGAATACCCAACAAACCTTTCATCATCTTTGAGGAGCAGACTTGGACGTACCAGGATGTGGACAGGAGGAGTAACCAGTTCGCCAACGCGTTTCGGACCGAGGGCTCTTTAAAACCAGGGGACATTGTTGCCTTGTTGATGTGCAATGACCCGGACTTCATCTGTGTGTGGTTGGGACTGTGTAAAGTTGGTTGTGAGGTCGCCTTTCTCAACGTCAATATAAAAGCCAAATCACTGCTCCACTGTTTACAAAATTGTGGATCCACAACCCTTATAGTTGGTTCAGGTAGGGGCACGCTCACACACCCTGCACGAGGTGATGGTTTTGTATAATGTGTCTCTTAACCCACGGGTGCCTGTTGCTGAACTTGGGCACTGCTTCTCAAGTGTGTCATGATTGCAGGCCCGTGTGCATTCGTGTTTCAAAGGGGTGCAAACATACTACACTTTCGTTAAGTGGCATTTTAAGTGCCTGAGGGTGCAAACATTTTTAACTGAAATTGCAGTGCTTTGCACCCCTGATCCGGGCCTGTTTTATTGGAAACTTATTTTGAAACGTTTGCACTTCAGGTTTGTTTTATAACCTAATTAAATCACTCCATGCCTGTCTGAGTATTATGCAACTTGCAGCATTTTCCTCTGATAATGTAGTGTTATTGACCACAGTGATATAACTCACACATTTTCTCTGCTGACCTACTCTAATAAAACATGATATGATGTTTCCCTCTTTGTGCAGATTTGGTGAATGTTGTGGAGGAGGTGTGCGCAGACCTAAAGAAACACAACCTGCGGGTTTGGGTGATGGATCACTCATCGGCCTGTCAGGAGTTTGGGACTTTACTTGATAAGGTTCAACACATGCCTGCTGAAAAAATAAACGACTTACCATTAGCTGATATAATGTCCAATTTTCTTTTCATCTTCACATCTGGCACTACAGGTATAGATTCTAAATCATGAACGCTTGAATGAGAAGCATCATTCCAGATTAATTATTGATGTAAATATATTCCAGGTCTTCCTAAGGCAGCTCGTGTTGGTCACTTGAAAGCTGTTATGAGCATGGCCTTTCTTGAGATGTGTGGTGCCAGCTCTAATGATGTCATCTACATCACTCTTCCACTTTACCACATGTCTGCTTCCCTTTTAGCAGTTGGTGGATGCATCAGTCTAGGTAAGCACATCGACTACTGTTCTTAAATGTACTTACCATTGTAAGGGACATCAAATGAAAAACCCTGCTCATATTCTGCAAACAATTCCTGGAAGATGTTTACTTCAGTAGATACAAGCAGTACAGGAAGCTGTAACACACAGCTCTTACATAAAGCCCTGAAGGGAGTCAGACTTCCTTGAGAAAAAGAAAACGAGTTGGTTTAAACAAATGACAGGAAATTTCTCACAGTGGCACCACTGCTTTACAGTGACAAATTAAAACAATGTTTAATGTCTCTTTTTGTTTTTCTTTTGCAATATTCTGTAGGTGCTACTTGTGTCCTAAGGAAAAAGTTTTCTGCCAGCCAGTTTTGGAAAGACTGTGTAAAATATAATGTGACTGTAGTGCAATATATTGGTGAACTTTGTAGATATTTATTGAACCAGCCAATGGTAAGAAAGAGGAACACTTAACATCCTTTATTTATTTTTTTGCTGTTGTTTTAAAGTTGTTTTGGTTTTCAGGTTCCGGAGGAGCGGGCTCACTGTGTGCGTCTGTTTGCTGGAAGTGGTCTTAGGTCTGATGTTTGGAAGGAGCTCAGACAGCGTTTTGGAAAGATCAAGATCAGGGAGGGTTATGGTCTGACTGAGGCCAGTATCGGCTTCCTTAACTACACTGATGAGGTGGGGCCAATTGGGAGGGCCAGCTACTTCAACAAGGTCAGATTAACAGAGAATATGTAACATTAAAAAACAAGGACTGATGTAACTTTACTGGTAGAGGGTCTGTTGTCTCCTTCTCCTCTATGGAAATGTTAATGCTTGGAATGTTCCACAGTATGGCATTAAACTTATCTACTGCCATGTAGACAAGCATGAAACATCACCAGGCCAAGTTAAAAGGCAGTTATCAAGAGGCAAGAAAGCATGTTTTTAATGACATCTTTAGGCATCATAAACGCGTTCAATTCAATAAATGCTTTGTTGTGGAACATCCCCCCCCTCCTGAAAAGTTACATATTGCACCTTTGACAAATATCCCTGAATAGCTCTGTCTCTTTTATTAATTTCTTCAGCTTTCAATGCCATTTGAGCTTTTGCGGTATGATCCACAACAATATGAACCTGTCAGAACAGACACTGGAAGATGTATAAAAGCAGAGACCGGTAAATAGACACACAATTCTTGTTTAGTCGTATTACATATTCATAATGTGGTGATACATGTGTGCAGGTGAACCCGGTATCCTTGTAGCTCCCCTCACCATCATGAACCAGTTTCTTGGTTATGCTGGCAATAAGGTCCAGTCAGAGAAGAAAGTGCTAAGGGATTTGTTCCAGCCCAGTGATGTGTACTTTAACACTGGAGATCTGCTGCTGCAGGACCACCAGGGCTTCCTGTATTTCCGTGACCGCATTGGAGACACCTTCAGGTACACAATATTGTACAGTTTAGGCAATATTTGTTAACCTAAAAATATTTTTTAAGAACTCATCATTTGCAGATGGAAGGGAGAGAATGTGTCCACAACAGAAGTGTCAGAAGTTCTTGGAAGTCTTGATTTTATTCAAGAAGCCAATGTGTATGGAGTCACTGTCCCAGGTCAGTAAACACTTCAAACATTACTATGTGAAAAACTTTAAGATCACCAAGTCAAAAAGGGTATTTAAGGGTATTTTATAAAAAGAAAGATGCTTATTTTCTATTCTCAGGTAATGAAGGTCGAGCAGGCATGGCTGCTGTTGTCTTAAAACCTGAATCCAAATTAGATGGTCCAAAACTCTTCTGTCATTTAGTGGACACCCTGCCTGCTTATGCCTGGCCTTGGTTTCTCAGAGTTCAGGTGATAGTTTTGGTCATTTTAATAAGTTCATCTGTAAATCTCAAGTGTGAGCTCACTACAAACCTCTAACATCTCTCTGCAGGTCGCTCTTGATGTGACAGAGACCTTTAAGCAGCAGAAGTCAAAGCTGGTGCAGGAGGGTTTTAACCCCACCGTCATCTCTGACCCACTGTTTTTCTTAGATATTTCCCTGAAGACGTACATCGTTTTGACTCCAGATATTTTTCAAGAGGTTGTGTCTGGAAAACGCAGTCTATAAGCATTTCTGAAGATTATCTAAAAAAAAATGTTCTGCAGCATTTTTAGATCCAGCCTATAATGCAGAATTTTAAGCCAATTTTCCACATGGACATGTTTGACCCTTTTATCGTTGGTTAATTTGTTTTTATGCTAAGAGTAGTTTAGTTTTACTTTGTTTCCAAAAAGAGAGAAAACAAATTGTTATTCATGCAAGATAATACCTATAATTTTAGGAGATTTTGTGCCATTAACTGTTAATCACCAGTACTAACATGAACATGTTTTTACCCTGATGGTATATTATGCATTAGTGTTTATATGTTTTGATAGTATAAGTTTAAAGTACTGTGTAAAAAAAGAACACAACCTCCCCAAATGTGACTAGAATTAAAATACAATATTTATTTCAAGCTTGGTGATTTTTTTTTTATTATTTTTTTTTTTAAACATCAGTAGATTCAAACCAAATATCTAGTTTGTACAAGAATGTAATAACTGAATACATTTTTTTTTTTTTATCTTGCAATGACCACGTCCATTAGTCAAGTAGAATAACAGGCTATTTGCTCCTCATGTAAATCGGTCCAAGAAGCTTCCCAAGGGTTTACAGATGAAAAAGTCCAATTTGATTCATGCTCATGCCATTGTATAAATCCGATCAAATGTAGGCCGATACTTTGATGCCTTCCTTTGGTTTCATAACCCATTATCAATCACTTAGTGTCAAACGTTAATAAAGGACAAAACGCACTCACCTAAGTGTCATCGTATTTGTCGCCTCTATCGGCGAGAGAAGAAAGTACAATCTGTGCGCTCGTGCGTGGGCGGGGTCCATTCGTCTCTGTGGGCGGGGTCACTCCAGCAGACGTGGCAGTCGCCTACGTCATCATAGTGTGCCTGATTCATGGGAAAGGAACAGAGCTGTAGCACTGAGAAGTAAGTACTTTGATATCTGCCTTTCCGCAGTATTTAACCTGTGACAGTGCGCATGTAGAGGGTCTTTGTATTATCTTTATATAGAGGTCCTGTCTGCTCTTTATGGGCTCCTTCCAGACCTGCTTCTCAGCTCTTTCCATCCTTTTTCAATTGTACAACAGGAGAGGCGCTATGGCTTACATGGATATCAGTGTACTCAATAAAGAAGTTGCAGTGGTTTTAAACTTCTAATATTAAACTTTTTAAATTATATATAATCTCGTTGACACAAAACTACATGAGCCTTTTGAAATCTCACTCTGCTAGATCCGGGTTACACCTGTTTGGGGACACCAATCACTAAATGAGAAATAAACACTGAAAATGTTCATTTATTGGTTTTGTCACGTTATTATACTAAGCACACATCTAATGTTAATGTTTTATGTTTGTTTATTTGTTTAATAAAAAAAAACATAATTTCGTTTCTGGTAAGAAAAAGAAGATGATGGAAGAAAGTGGGATAGAAAGTACACCCCCAGCCAGCCCTAACCCTCCTCCAAGTTTGCCCCCCGCAGGTGCTCCCATAGCTACTGCTCCTCTGGAGTCTTCTGGTAAGTTTAAAGACTTAATGTCATGCAATGAAAACATTTAATCTCAAACACTTAATACAGTTGGTGTTTTCCAGGCTTGTCCAATCCCATGCCGTTCCCAGGCACCAGCTCCATCTCTGTTGGTTCTCCCTCCATCTCTGTTCCTAACCCCCCTCTCTCACTGCCAGCCATCACCAGCCCTTTGGTCCCACCTCTGTCTGTATCTGGGCCGTACCAGTCTCCCTCCACACTCTCTGCTCCTTTCACCAACACCACTTTGTTCCCCACCACTGCCTCTCCTTCCTTGCCAATGCCACCTCTGACCTCTTCGGTGGGACCACCACCTGCTGCTGTTACTGGGCTGACAGCACCTCCTGTTGGTCCTCCAATGACTGGATTTTCTATGAGCGCTGGATATGACATCACAAGAGGACACGCTGGGCGAGCACCACAGACACCACTAATGCCTTCTTTCTCCAATCCCTCTGCCATGCCAGGTATTTTCCTGCAGTCACAAAATGTAATAAATAATACATTATTTAAGACGTAGCTTAAAAATCTGGACCGTCATAGATGAACCATCTGCTCTGTTTATTTGAATGTTTACTACCGTTTTGTGTCAAGGTGTTGTATCTAACCCTATGGTGCAACAGCCCGTTATGTCTGGTGGAGTAAACACTGGCTCTCCCATTACTTTTCCTGAGGAGCATGAAGACCCCAGAGTGTCTGGACCTCCAAATGCGGGTGGGGGCCTTTGGGGATTCTTTAAGGTACATTTCTTATCTTAGTGTTGTTTGTACCTTTTGCATACCTTTTGTTTGATGAGAATGTCTCATATTATTAAATCAACAGTTACAACAATAGGAAATGAAAAGATTAATATCACAAAATTAAAGATGAAGAAATAAAAACAATCTTTTTGTTTATATTTTTAAAGATTTTCAGTGTAACTCTTTAGGTCTTCGCAGGGTGTAGCAGGTAATGCTGTGGTGAAGACTGTTCTGGATAAAACAAAGCACTCTGTAGAATCGATGATCACCACTTTGGACCCTGGAATGGCTCCTTACATCAGTGAGTCAACATGATGCTTAACTAGATTATTGCTATAATTCTTAAATAAAGGTACTATATAACAGTTGCACAGTGACACTAAGTGGCTGTGTACTTTTGTTCAGAATCTGGGGGAGACATTGACATTGTTGTGGCATCAGAGAAAGAGATGCACGTAGAGGCTGTGAGAGATGCTTTTCAGGAAGTGTTTGGGATGGCCATGGTAACCGGAGAGGCTGGACAGTCCAACATCGCTCCACAGCCAGTTGGTTATGCGGCTGGCATCAAGGTTGTTCAAAATGGCAATGAATGAATAATCATATATCTTAAATTGATTTATTTCATAAACCAAATTAATGTACAATGTCTGTACTTGCACATGCTCAGGGGGCGCAGGAGCGTATAGACAGCCTGCGGCGGTCTGGTGTGATCCACGAGAAGCAGCCGGTCGTCTCTTTGGAAAACTTCATTGCTGAACTCTTTCCTGACAAGTGAGAGGATGACTTTTAAATTATCAATAGACCTTTTATATAAATAAAATAGAGTCTTTATTATTTAAATGCTATAACATGTGTAACTTATTTTCTTACTTTAGGTGGTTTGACATTGGTTGTTTGATCTTGGAAGATCCAGGGCACAATATTCACATTGACGTCTTTACTCAAGCCACACCTCTCGCTCTTGAGCACGTGCAACAGGTTTGTAACACAAATGTTTGACATGACCACCTTCAGCCCTTATGACAAAATGAAAAACTTCTTACCAAACATTTCAAATGGTGATCTTCTTGATGCATACTATGCGTACTAACTGAGCTTGTTTTAGGCTCAGGCATTGACACCTCCTGACTACAGTCTACGGTGGTCTGGTCTTGTTGCAACAATGGGTGAGGTTCTGGAGCGAAGTCTTCCCAACATCAACCGCACAGACTGGCATTTCGCCTTGACGGGCATGACCCAACGTCACATGGTACAGAGTGCAGCCAAAGCTCTGGCAGGGATGTACAAACAACAGCTTCCTCCACGAACTGTTTAGAGCTGCTGTGCAAGCCCATTGTAATTAATTAATCTACAAGAGATGGATTCTCAAGTGTTAAACGTTGAGCATTAGGAGAGCTACTGTCACATGTTTTCTTCTCTGCTCTGGTCTACATGCATCCACTGAAGCCAAATGTACATATTGTTTGTGTGAATTATTTTACATGTTAGCCTTTTTTTTTTTAACTGAAGTTTTAATTGAACCTCTAAATTTTCTTTCACTGCCTCTGATCTCTCAATTCATTGCAGCTAATTGGTTGGTTGATAATATTTGATAATACAAAAGCAGTAATGCCAATAAATGTTTGGTTTATAAAATGTGAACTACACAGAATGTTCCATTTGCGTACTGTGTCTGAGGCCTGATACTAAAGTAGGCAATGCACTATTCTTTATAATTATCCATCTATTCATTTTCATATTTCCGAGCTGAGTTGCAGTTAAAATTATGTCCTATGCGTGTAGCAAATGTATAGTGCAAATCAGAAGTTCGTCTTAATTTCGTATGTGTTATATAAATACACTTTATTGAACACAATTAATTACTATTGCTTATTTATTACTTTTCTTTCCATCACTTTTAAATGAATGATTGAAAATACAGTATATACAGTATGCATGGTATCAGAGCACTTTAATCCACATGAAATCAAAACTGACACAAAGTCCAGCTTCTTCTTTGTCAGCACAAAGGTGTGATTTTATTTTTCATTGTAGTTTCACAGTGGTTGCATTACTGTTCTCAGTTTCTTGTCAGTTGAAAGGACTTTGATCCATGAGTTTAAAAAGATTTGTAACTAATAATATTCTTGTTTGTGTCTTTTTTGTTTTTGTTTTTTCTGTTCAAAAATGGTAAATTTCCCGTAGAGTTATTTACAGAGAAGGTGTATTATTAATGAACATCAGAAATGTATTCTTTTTTGACATTTGATTTAATAATGCCTCTTTGTTATAAAAAGGTATTTTGTATGCATTTTAGAGTCTATGTTCCAGATAACGATTACAACTATCAAACTATGACTACAATTGTTGTTTTAGTTGACTGGTCATGATTATTTAGTCAACTGTTACAGTCCTAGTAACTGCATCAGTATTGTGATAGATATGCAATGACATATTTATTTTGGGTTCACCACATCATCTGTAACTGAATGACAGCCACTTGAGGGTGTGAATCTTTTTTATTATGTGCCTTTTTCTTTCATATAGTTTGTCACAAAATGTACATCTTATAATATATGGTGTTTACTATGTGAAGGATTTTTATTGTTATATTCCTACCATTCCCCTTCAAAACAAGGTGAAACCAAATCAGAATATAATTATAATATAACTGCATAAATACATATTTTAAATGGGGATGGAGCAGCCTTGTAGGTACGAGGGGGACAATATTGATGAGAAAAAAAGATAGCTGGTAATTATGGCACTCATAGGAATAGCATTTAGAGTGGCATTACATATTCTCCTGGACTTAAGTTGTAAATAATTACCATTAATTTCTGTTGTAAATGGAATTAAAGGAGACATAAAATTACACTGGATACTTTTAGGCCCCTTCGATACCAACTGTCAAAATGACCATTCCATTTTCCCACAGGGTGTATCTGCTGTAAAGTTTTCTTTTTTTAAACAGACATTTACCTATATAGAGCTAGACGTTTTTCTTTTTCTTTTTTTTTTGTAGATACTAGATTATGGGCAGCAGTCGTCCTGCGTTAGATACCCCCATCAAGACCAGCTATCTGGATGTGCTGATCCTCCCCTCACTATCAGCAGAACAGAGTGAAGCAGCGTAGGGTGGGGGTTGGATGGAGGACAGTCTGCAGCCTGTGGGGAAGAACGGAACGGTGTTGACAAGCCTCCCATACCTGCTCTGAATGTTCCCCTGTTGTATGGTGCTGAGGCGGACATCAGCGGAATGCACCAGAGCCACGGGACCACCTCTCCACTTCAGACATGGATCTTTCACATCCTCCGGACAGAGGTACAGGATATGTCTCACTGTCACCATGGCTACAGTGTTTTAATGTAAATGAAGGAATAGGCACGTGTGGGATATGCCAAAAGCTGATCTGTGCATGTGTGGATGGTAAAGATGGTAAAGTGCTGCACTTGTTGAGCAATTTGAGTCTCAAATCAGTTGGACTATTTTTGCTTACAATGGCTCTCTTGTGTTATTTTGATAGTCAATGATGACTTTACAGTGCACTGCAAAGAGGCTTTGCGCAATCATCCTAACGCTTCACCCTAACATATAAAGCACTAGATCACAAGAGCACATTTGTCTCATCATATGGGCCACTGTACGTTCCACCTGTTCTCAACAAAGCTGCAGTACACAGGCTGTTGTGAGGCATCATTCGTTCAACAAGTTGCCCATTCAGGAACTGAGCAGCAGTGCACACATGTGCCACCAGCACCTGTTCATAGTCTGTCTGCATCTGACTTGTGTGTATGCCCTCAATGTCCTAATGGCTAATAGACTGTTATAACACTATGACAGAGACTGATCAGTTATTTCATTGTTATTATATTATTCAAATGCCTTTTATCCAAGTAGTATGTAACCTATTCATAGTCACTTCATAGGCACTTTAATATGCAAAACACAGTCTTGTTCATGTGAAGTCTATTGAAGCCTGTATCAAGCACATTATTTAAGGCACAGATAAAATATATTACCCGAGTAGGCAGTCAGGTGTGAGAGAAGCAGCAGCTGAGGTTACGTGAAGGATGCTGAGCAGAATATACCCTTCATGCAGAGTGCATCAGGGCGCAGTCACTCCTGAC